>NC_068982.1:190057840-190058838 GCF_001194135.2 Octopus bimaculoides | reverse complement strand
TTATATCTTTTTAAGTTATATTTTTTTTTCATTGCCTGACTATTATTCCATTAATTAATAACCAGTGTAATATTTTGAACATTTTTGTAAATTTGATGAACATTACAAGACTTACAAAGACAACAACGATGTGGATGGTTATTATTATCATTATTATTGTTATTATTATTGTTATTGTTATTATTGACAGATATTAATAGCGAAGTGTTGTCGAACACAAAATATGAGGTGAAACCGAACTTTTTGGATGATTCCAAACTTCTCTTTACGCAAAATTATGTGTTAACAGACTTGTGTGTACAGGATTTCTGAACAAACACACACACACACACACACACACACACACACATGCTGACACAAAATGTACAACATAAACCCCGTACCCTTATACATAGGACTATATATATGTGTATGTGTGTGTATGTTCTGTGTGTATGCATACATATATATATATACATGACTGTAGGTATATTGTGCATGTGTATTTACATATATATATATGTGTGTGTGTGTGTGACTATCTTTGTCTTTCTCTTGCTATCTGTGTATATATGTGTGTTTGTGTGTGTATATATATAAATATATAATGTATAAGGCAATTATTTCTCTGTAACTTATTGTTGAGAAACCTCCTACTTCATTCTTTCTCTGTGGGCTGGTTGCATATATATCCATATATGTCTGTTATTTGCATTTATGTAATAGTATATCTCCTTATATATATGTGTGTGTGTGTGTGTGTGTGTGTGTGTGTGTGTGTGTGTGTGTGTGTAGCGGTGTCATTATTTTGGTTTTCTCTGCTGGTATGGGTCAGAAAGGGTCTCACCTCAGAATATCTCATTGCAGTCATTTCCTATAACACAGACACACACACACAACCACATGTATTCAAATAAATGTTTGCGAATGTGTATGCACATGTATCAGTGAGGTTATGTTTATGTATAAGGAAATGCAGCTGTATGCGTTGATATACATACATGTGTGTGTATGTATAT
>NC_068982.1:190046016-190057053 GCF_001194135.2 Octopus bimaculoides | reverse complement strand
AGCTTCAAATGGTGTGTGTGTGTGTGTGTATATATATATATATATATATATATATATATATATATATACATGCACACACCCAAACACACACAATTATATAAATAATTTCATGGCACAGTGGCTTAGTGGTTAGTGTGTTAGGCTCGTGTTTCTAAGGTCATGACTTTGCTTCCCAGTGACATGTGTCCTTGAGCAGGACACTTCATTTCATATTGCTGCAGTCCACTCAACCGGCAACAATGAGTTGTACCTGTAATTCACAGGGGCCCGACTTTTGTCACATTCTGTGTCATGCTGAATCTCCCCGAGAACCACAATAAGGGCACACATGTCTGTGGAGTGCTCAGCCACTTCCATGTTAATATCCCAAGCAGACCATCTCGTTGATTGGATCAACTGGAATACTCATTGTCCTGATAGTGCCAATAGCAGATAACACACACACACACACCAAAACAGGAGGCTGGAAATGTTTTTGGTATTATTTATTCACCATTACACGTTTCATTTGCTAATCATCATCATCATCATCATAGTCATTTGATGTCTGCTTTCCATGCTGGTATGGGTTGGATGGTTTGACTGAGGACTGGCAAACCAGAGGCTGCGCCAGGCTCCAGTCTGATCTGGCAATGTTTCTACAGCTGGATGCCCTTCCTAACGCCAACCACTCCGAGAGTGTAGTGGGTGCTTTTACATGCCACCGGCACGAGGGCCAGTCAGGCGGTTCTGGCAATGACCACGCTCAAAAGGTGTTTTTTACGTGCTACCTGCATGGGAGCCAGTCCAGTGGCACTGGCAGTGACCATGCTCGAATGTTGTCTTTCACATGCCACCGGCACATGTGCCAATGCTGGCAATGATCACGCTCGAATGGTGCTTTTTACATGCCACCAGCACGGGATCCAGTCCGTGGCCCTGGCAACAATCACGCTTGGTTGTGCTTTTAACTTTCCACTGACACAAGTGCCAATCAGGCAGTACTGTCATCAGCCACGTCAGTGATTTTGATTTGATTTCTCTTGCCTCAATAGGTCTTCACAAGCAAAGTTCAATGTCCAATGAATGAGGGGCACTCATAAGGGGGCCAGTTACACCCCACATTCGGATGTGCTAATAAGAATTACAATTTCCTACATGTAGTAGAAAACCTGTAAGATATTTCCTATTAGAGATTCTTCAGACAGAGAATCAAAGAATAAGAGATGTCTTTTCTGTGGGGGTGGGGTGGGACGTAAAGTGATTACATCGATGCCAGTGCTCTGCTGGTGCTTATTTCATTGACCCCAACAAAAGAATGACTTGCAAAGTCAACCTCAGCAGAATTTGAACCCAGAACTTAAAAACAGACAAAATGTTTGGTGTGCTAACAGTTTGACGTCTTATTTTCCTGACAAAATAATGTCTTTTCTTGAGGTGTTTGCTGATAATACCACATTCTATTCTTTGAATGTCACACCCCACACACCATGAATGGCCTTCCCAGTGCTCATCCCAAATTTGTTTTATTCAAGGTTTCAAACATGACCCTTATATCTTTACACCGTCATTGTGAAATTTTTGTTGTTTATATTATTTTGGTGGATAGGACCCTTTTGAAGGAGTCTCTGTATTGGATAGTCATTTGGATCTTAAATTCCCTCCTGGTTTCAGATGAGATTCTTACTTCGTGTCTGCTACCTGGGTGCTGGCCAGAATGGTAAGCTCATTCTACCATTCAAGAAGGTTTTTAACTTTTAAAGATTTGTTGTATCTCTAAAAGAGCCATCTTCACCCTAAAAATGGAGTACTGCTTACCCATTTGGGCAGGTCCCTCCATAGAGTGCCAAATTGAATATATCTTCTAGTTGGTGGTGAGTTCTTTTCCTCTCCCCAACCACCTTTGACAGTAAGTCTGATGTTATGCTACCATAGCGACCATGGGAGCTGTTCAAATGATCTTTCTCTAGTTCACCCATTCCTGAAATTTTTCTTCAGAACTCAGTTTGCCAAATTTAGGGAATTATGTACTTCACAGATATCTTCTGAACATTCTACAAGTTCTTAGCACAAAACATTCTTCCTCCAGAAAGAGCTGAATTATAAAATTTACTTTCTTTCTTTGTTTTCCTCTTACTTATGGCTTTTATCTCTTTAAATTCAGCTTTAATAAATATCTTATCTCATACTGCTATTTTCCTTCATTTAAATCTTCCTATCACTTTCTTTATAAACACTTTCTTCCCTTTGCGGTCATCTCACTTGCCATGTTTTATTGCCATCCGTTTGTTCTAGTACTGTTTCTTTTCTGTCATTTATCAACTATTGCCACTTATTTGCCATCTTAAATACGCATCTATCTATGGAGTTTTTGTGGCATTAATGCTCTTCCCCCTCTCTTCTCCTTAATCCCTTATGAAGAAATGGTGTACGAGCTGTGTTTGGGATGATTTTAAAGGAAACAAAATGACCATTTCAACCAAGTGGCTAAAATGGATCATTCAAATGTGTGTATGCCAACATCATCATCATCATCAATCTTTTAGAAAGACAATTTCATCCTGCTCAGATAAAAAGGAAAGTGTTCAATAAATTGAAATCGATCAAATTTAATAAATTTTTCATAGCAGCTCCAGATGTTCACATGCTTTTCTTCCAAAATTCACATGGTTCTGGCAGATGGTCTCTTTGTGAATTCTAAGTAAATTGCCAGTTTTTAGAATAGGTACTTTTTCTCCCCCCCCCCCCCATCTTTGACAACTGGCACCAGAAGATTGACTGTGTCTGCCATGGGAAGAGCTGGCCTTCATCCTCTCCTCAAACTGGGTGTTTCCTCTTGACATGCAATTTCAAGTTGTAGAGATTCACCGCTTGTCCCTTGATGGTAGCTTTGGTCAGCCCGAAGCTATAGTAGAAGACACTTGCCCAAGGTGCCACGTGTTGGAACTGAACCCAGAACCATGTAGTTGGGAAGCAAGCTACTTACCACACAGCCATGCCTGTGCCTGATGATGATGATGAGAGCCATACACCACCACTCTCTCTTTTTCCAGCCTTTCTACTCTCTGCTCTGCATGTCACACACACACACACGCACACGCACACACACACATAATTCACTGCTCTTCTCGTATTTCCCTTTTCTGTCTCCCACCTTCTACCTCTTTCTTTCTCATGCTTCCCCCTCCCTTCCCCTCTCCTTCATTATTTGTATGAACCACCTCCGCCACCCCATACCTCCTCCACCCACCTCTAAATGGACCATCCGTGAGGTTTCTCTTCCTGCTCCCTTTCTGTAATATCCCCACCCCCCCACCATACTGCACCTACTTTGATTCATTTCTGGCTCCCTAGAGGTAAATGTTAGGGTTTGGGTGGAGATAATCATAGGTCCCTCTGTCCACCAGCTGCCAGTGTCCACTTGTGCTGACCGACAACTCTTCTCTCCCAATATTTGCAACATTCTACCATCTATTATTATTATTACTATTATCATCACAGTCAGCAAACAACTTTCTCCTGTTGAATTTAACTCTGTTTAATCTCTCTCTCTCTTTCTATCTATGGCTAGCTGTCTGCCTATCTCTCTGTCTATCATACCTCTCACTCTCTCTCGTTTGTTTCAATTCTTATCTGTCTTACTTTCCTTTTCTTTCTTTTAACTTTTGTTACCAACCTGCCTGAAACAGCCTCTGGCTCTGTTGTACAAATGTCTTGTTTTCATAAGTTTTGAATTAAAACCTTCCACCAAATCTTAGCCACAATTTATGTCCCTAGCACTAGCTTAATGATAACTAAGTTATTTTACTAAATTCTTTGTTATATTTAAAATTAATTGAAAGAAACACAAAGTATCTCAACAGAAATATGGTAACAAAAGGGTTAAAAATGTGAGTAAAACAGCTAGTTTTAAATCTCTCGAGATAGTTGATAGCTTCCGTTACCTAGGTGACCAAGTCAGTAGTTGGAGTGGATGCTCCGAGAGTGTAGCTGCTAGAATAAGAATAGGCTGGGCAGAGTTCAGAGAGCTTTTACCTTTGTTGGCAACAAAGGGTCTCTCTCTCAGAGTAAAAAGCAGATTTCTGTATGATGCCTGTGTGCAAACAGGTATGCTACATGGCAGTGAAACAGGAGCCATGACTGCCAAGGACATGTGTAAGCTTAAAAGAAATGAAGCTAATATGCTTCACTGGAGGTGCAATGTCAGTGTGCATGTACAATGGAGTGTAAGCACCTTGAGAGAAGAGTTGGGCATAAGAGGCATCAGATGTGGTGCGCAAGAGAGACGACTGCACTGGTATGGTCATGTGGTGAAAATGGATGAGGACAGCTGTGTAAAGAAGTGCTGATCTCTGACTGTGGAGGGAACCTGCGGTAGAAGTAGACCCAGGAAGACATGGGATGAGGTGGTGAAGCATGATCTTTGAACGTTGGGCCTCACAGAGGTGATGACAAGTGACTGAGAGCTCTGGGGATATGCTGTGTGTGAGAAGACTCATCAGGCCAAGTGAAATCATAGTTGTGGTCTTGCCTGTGTCATGTAAACAGCATTCATGTGCTGTGGTCATCGATGGTACGATGTAAATGGCACATATATGTATAGCAGCCAGGAACTGTGGTTATTGCTGGTGCCATGTAAATGGCACTTGTAAATTGTAGTTGTGGTTGCTGCCAGTGTCATGTAAAAGGCACCCATTACCCTCCTAGAGTGGTTGGCATTAGGAAGGGCATCCAGCTGTAGAAACTTTGCCAGATCAGACTGGAGTCTGGTGCAGCTCATCAGCTCCAGTTCAACTGTCTAACCCATGCCAGCATGGAGAGCGGGCGTTAAGTGATGATGATGAATGATCAGATGTGCCTGGAAAGACAGAATGGGCATGCCTGGAATGTCTCAGATCATAGGTCTGTCTTATGAGTGTTGACCTGGGTCCAAAACAACAACAAAAATTCTTCATATAAAATAAAACCCTCAAAATAAAGTCTTTATAGTAAGTCACTGTTGTTGTATAAGGTTTACATTTTCATATTTGTTTATTTTAGAGTATTTTTTTGTTTTGTTTTATTTTAGTGGGTGAGTAAGGGATTGGGTTTATAAAATCCTAATTTCAAAGAAGAAAACTAAGGTGCTTGGGTAGGGAAGAACATCTGACCTTTCACCCCCAAATTTTCCTTTTCTCGCCACCCACTCTCACCTGTAATATACACACATATCTACAGCTAAAAAATATAGGTGTGTATTAAAGTATGCATCTGTGTGTGTGTGTGTATATATATATATATATATATAAAGGTATGTATGTGTATATCTGTATATACATACATACATATATATATGCATGTATGTATGTGTGCATAGGTGTGTGTGTACATATATGCTTGTGCATATGTATATATATGCATACACACAGATATGTATGTATGCATATGTAAATATATTTATCTATCTACACACACACACACACACACACACACACACAGGTATGTATATAAAAAAAAGCTATGTTTTTCTATACAAAGCCAGTGTGTGAGTTTTTGTATAAAAGGTGACAATCTGTTATTGTCTGTGATGTCATGTAATTTTGATAATATTTACTGTAGGTGGGGCCTTTAACAACAGATGGTGAATTTAGACTACAAGGGAACAATGGCTGTTGTCTATCATTATTATTATTATTATTATTATCAACAGTAGTAGGAGAGTAATTATTTTTTAATTTTGTTCCTTTGAAATAAAATAGAATAAATAAAATATCTTTACATTTTACAAATAGAAATTGCTGTTTTCTTTATATTATTTATATGTATGTTTTTATTGATATTTTCACCCCACCCCCGCTTCCTTGTTCTGTATTTAAACATTTTCTGCTTTTTTTTTTATTATTATTTATTATATCTACATTGCACGCATACACACACATGCTTACATATATAGATGTATTCAGATATATATATATATATATAAACATACATCACACACATATATACATATATTTATACATATATGTATACATGCATGTGATAGTGTCTGTGTGTGTATATATATATATTCATACGCGCACGCACGCGCACACACACACGCATGCATGCATGCATGCATGCATACTATTTATTTTTCACATTGCAAATGACAATGTTGAGATTTTACAGTCAAAATCGATACAGTGGAGATCCTGCTATTAGAACCCTTCTCCCCACCTTCGCCTCCTCACTAGTATCATCACATTCATCATCATCATTTCCTAGTTGTTGAGACCTTTCCAGTTATTCATCCACTGCTGTGTTAGTTGTACAATAAATGGTGTAGGGAAGACTTGTGTTTGTGAGGTTTAAAGTGTTTGCTGTTTATTTATATTTTCTACTTTGAAGGGGACACAGCAAGACCCTTAATAAATCCCTTCTCAACCACCCCTTCCCCCTCCAATATTGACGAGAGATGAAGGATAACTGTGTGCGCTTGAATGTTGTTCGTATTTAGTTGTTGGAACTGTTTAATTTGCAGTCACCAAATACTGGGTGTTTGGATTATTTGCACATACATTCCCATTCCTCCCACAAGCATTTGTTCATTCCCATCTTACCATTCCATGTTCTGTTGTTTGGGCTTTGCTGGATAAGAACAGTGTGTGATATCTTTATCATTTAAGAAGGCGGTGAGCTGGCAGAACCGTTAGCACGCCAGGCGAAATACTTAGTGGTATTGCATCTACCGCTACGTCCTGAGTTCAAATTCTGCTGAGGTCGACTTTGTCTTTCATCCTTTCGTGTTCGATTAAATAAGTACCAGCTATGCACTGGGGTTGCCCTTGTTTGTCCCCTCTATGTTTAGCCCCCTGTGGGCAATAAAGAATTAGATATACTTATCATTTAATGTCCGTTTTCCATGCTGGCATGGGTTGTATGGTTTGACAGAAGCTGATAGAGAAGTGATGGATGTTAGGGGATGAAAGGTAAGGGGGGTAGAAGAAGTGGTTGCTGGATCAGAGAGAATGGAGATGAGGGAGAGGCCTTCATGGATAAGCATGTGGTTGAGAAGCAAACAATTTTCAACACAGCCACACCTGTGCATATTCATAAAATATCTTGATTTTTTTATACAATTATATAGACTCAGGTGTGGCTGTGTGATCAGAAGCTTGCTTACCAACCACGTGGTTCTAGGTTCAGTCCCACTGTGTAGCACCTTGAGCAAGTGTCTTCTACTATAGCCTCGGGCCGACCAAAACCTTGTGAGTAGATTTGGTAGACAGAAACTGAAAGAAGCGCATCGTATATATATATATATATATATATATACAGAAGCACAATTAAAGGTTACAAACCTCATTCAGGGATAGCCAAATCTTATGAAAGTACTGATTAGTTACTTATACAAAGAATTAATTACTCTTTTACTTGTTTCAGTCATTTGACTGCAGCCATGCTGGAGCACTGCCTTTAGTCAAGCAAATCGACCCCAGGACTTAATCTTTGTAAGCCTAGTATTTATTCTATTGGTTTCTTTTGCCAAACCGTTAAGTTATGGAGGCGTAAGCACACCAACATCGGTTGTCAAGCGATGTTGGGGGTTTCAAGCACAGACACACAAACTTACACACACACACACGACAGGCTTCTTTCAGTTTCCGTCTACCAAATCCACTCACAAGGCTTTGGTTGGCCTAAGGCTATAGTAGAAGACACTTGCCCAAGGTGCCACGCAGTGGGACTGAACCCGGAACCATGTGGTTGGTAAGCAAGCTACTTACCACACAGCCACACCAATTAAACTGGTGCTTTTAAACAGACTTACCTCTTAGTATTTGTTCTTCCTGACACTCCCTTGTGTGTGTTGCAAACAAGACTTCAGTGTACCAGTAATTAGTCAGTCAGAAACCTGTAACAAACAATGCTATTGTCCACAAAATTACCTGATATAAATTGCATTAAAACAATGTAAAATAACCATTGACCATCTTACCTGTACGATTGCTAGTTTGGAATTCTTAAAAAGTGATCCTTAATCCCTACTCACTGATGTCATACATGTTTTATATCCCTGACCTGTTTGGGTCTACCTCTAGCTAGTTTTGAAGCATTCATATATGAACAGATGAGGGACTCCTATGGGGTTGTGCAACCTGCAAGAAACAGCAGTCAGATTTGCAACAAATCATAACCTCCTGATCGTAAGCCCAACACCCTAATCACATCCCTTCAGAAGCAGGTATTTACAAAATAACTTCGGACTTGAACTGGAAGAACCCGTTTCTAGAAAATGTTGCAGTAAATCTCTTGGTTCAGTGTCTGGCTTTGGGGAACAAATCTGGAGGTGCCGCTTGTGGCAGGTTTTTCGGATCGCTCATTGTCTTCTTTTGAAGCATCCATGACACTCAAAGCATTGTGTTCAATCCATTGCCTTGTTGCCATAAACTTGCCAAAGCATGCTCAATGTCTGTAGCAGACTCCCCAAGTTTAATGCAAAATTTTACGTTGGCTCTTTGTTCCTGTTCATGATTACAGCATACACATGTGATCAGAAAAACACAAATTTCACAGCCTGCAAAGTAAAATTTAATAATTGATATCACAGCAACATTTGTCCTAAACCAGGACTGCCATGTTATGTTGGCAAATAATCTCTACACCAAAGTACTGTTGCTGAATATCTCTCATTGTGAGATTTAAAAATAGTAATTTTCTAACAGTGATATCACTCAGGACACTCCTCATGTAGGTCACTGCTAGCTCTCACACAACCATGTGCTGTCATCTGTTGGTGCACTACAAAACTAATCCAGGAACTTTTTGACACCACTTCGTAAATATAAATAGTAAAATAACTATTATTATTATTATTCAGGTCACTGCCTGGAATTGAACTCGGAATCTTGGGGTTAGTAGCCCACACTCATTACCACTACACCCATGGGCATATGGTATAGTGGTTAAGAGCGTGGGCTACTAACCCCAACATTCTGAGTTCGATTTCAGGCAGTGACCTGAATAATAATAAAATAACTCTTTGATAGAGATCATTGAGTTGTAACAAGAATCACTTTTGGTCTGAGGAGGGATTACTCTTTACTCTTATGGCATAAAAGACGACTCTTCTAGTGCTGGAGCTGCAGAAAAAGAAGAAAAAACTCAGTACGCTCTGTAAATTGGTTGGACATCCAATATAGAGACTAAACCAAAACATAGAGGCACCTGTCTGTGAGGGCCGTAGCTCTCAATAACAGCCGACTTTGACCATAATGACTCCTTTGAGTGACGCCAGTATCAGAAGTTAACATAAAAATACTAATAGTATTTTTATGAAGTAATTACAGCAGATGCAGATAATATTAAAATGTCCTTTTAACTTAAAAATGTTCTTTTTCTTTATTGGTGCCATTATTATCAACTAATGTCTGTTTTCCATGCTGTCATGGGTTGGATAGTTTGATAAGGGCTGGCAAGGCTGGAGAGCTGCACCAGGTGCCATAGTATGCTTTGGTAAGGTTTTTCTACAGCTGGACGCCCTTCCTAGCGCCAACCATTTTACAGGGTGGACTGGGTGCTTTTTTTACATGGCACCAGCAGCACTAATCATATATAACAGGTTTCTTTCTCTCAGACAGCTTTGTTGTTTGTTGTGTTGGGGTAAAATCCCATTCTAGGTGTTGGCCACCCTGATACCCGCTTCTCATAGAGATCTGCGTGTATACACACATACTATATATACAATATATATGATTAGGGATATATACCATAAATGTTAAACATATTTAGTGTATACATCATACAACCACTGCGTGTGTATGCATCATCATCATCGTGTGTGTGTGTGTGTGTAGTTACAGCATATACAATTTATACTTTGATGCCACACAATCATACATACACATCTATATATACACGTATGCACACACACATGTATATATACATACGTGTATACGTTACATACACATTTTTTTCTTTCATTTTAACCTTTCTTTAGGTGTTTATTTATTTATTCATCCAAGAGGTGTTGTGTGACCGACTTATATACACACACACACACACACATGTATATATACAGGAGGGGGTTGAGTGTGTATATTTACATATTGTTGTTTGTTTATTGTTGTTGTTGTGATTGTTGTTTGATGTTTCAATGTTTATTTTATGAAAAAGGCTATTATTGATTTTTCCCACATTTCCACAGGTGGGTGTATATATAGGGGTCTGTCACGTCTGTGTGTTTATATTATTATTATATGCACATGCTGATATGTAAGAATACACATATCAGCACATATGTAAGCACATGTGTGTTTGGATATATACACACACACACACACACACACACACACAAACAAATATATTTATATATACACACACACACAAATATATTTACACATATACTCACACACACACACACACACACACTTGCATACACATTGTGTGGTATAGGGGTGGCAGCTTGTTCCATTTTAAGTTCATTATAGAAGTCAATATAACATACAATTATACACTCTCCATTCTCCATACACCTCTGTCGCCACCACCTCCACCACTACCATGCACTTTACAGAACATTAAATAGCTTTATAAAAATACAATGTAAGCCCTTACCAGACCCCCATTTCCAGTTGTGTGTGTGTGCCTAGAAATGGGCAATAGTTGTGTGTATGTGTGTGTTATACATTTGAGTATATTTTGTTTACACATATTCTTAGTGTGTGTGTGTGTGTGTTTATTTCTGTAAATATTTTGTTGCTGTATGTATATGTATGCATTTGACTGTGTATGCATGTTTGTGTATGTTGTTTTCTATAATGATATCTGTATGTGTATGGGTGAGTCCTCATGTCTGTGTATGTGTGTGTGTATATATATATCTTCATACACATTGTTGTATGTTAGCATGAGTTTGTGTGTGTATATGCATCTTATAATTGTTACTATGTGTTTCAGCTTCTATTCATATGTATTAATGTGTATATGTACTAATGTGCATATGTATGTCTCCATGTAAGCTAGTCTTTTGCCAGTGTGTGTGTGTGTGTGTATGAATATATATGAATGTCTTTGTGTATATGTATTCATAAATTATTT
>NC_068982.1:190040326-190044217 GCF_001194135.2 Octopus bimaculoides | reverse complement strand
GGCACATAAAAGACACCATTTCGAGCGTGGCCGTTTCCGTGCGGGTGACACGTAAAAGCACCCACTACACTCTCTGAGTGGTTGGCGTTAGGAAGGGCATCCAGCTGTAGAAGCTCTGCCAAATCAGACTGGAGCCTGGTGTTGCCATCCGGTTTCACCAGTCCTCAGTCAAATCGTCCAACCCATGCTAGCATGGAAAGCGGACGTTAAACGATGATGATGATGATGATATACCTATGTATGCTATGTGCATGTATACACATAGACTGTAAAAGAAAAACAAAAAAGAAAAACTCTCAAAAGTCAAGTTTTAACACATTGTATTAGTTTGATACTTAAAAGAGGGGAGGGGAAAGGGCCTTAACGTTTTGGATGTTAGTTCTTCATCAGAACAAAACATAGGAGGAGAGAGAGAGAGAGAGAGGAAATGTTGAAAAGGAAAAGAAAAAACCGCTCAGGTGTGGTATATGTGTCCTTATCCATTCGTATATACATTTTGGCACTTGTGCCGGTGGCATGTGAACAAAACATTGGACTGACTCCTGTGCAGGTGGCATGTAAAAAACATTTGAGCGTGGCCGTTGCTAGTACTGCCGGACTGGCCCTCATGCCAGTGGCACGTAAAAAGCACCCACTACACTGTCGGATTGGTTGGTATTTAGGAAGGGCATCCAGCTGTAGAAACTCTGCCAGATCAGATTAGAGTCTGGTGTAGCCATCCGGTTCGCCAGTCCCCAGTCAAACCATCAGACCCATGCTAGCATGGAAAGCAGATGTTAAATGATGATGATGACGACGATTTGTGTGTTCATCTCTCCATACCTTGGCTTGACATCATGTGCTGATTACAAAATTATTGTCACCACCATAAAAGCAATGATGTTATTTGCAATACGTGGAAGCATGTCCAGCCATTGTACTGTTCATGTTTGAAAGACCAGAAGAAATATTGCCTTAACTGGGAAACATGTGAGGGTTGGTGATGACAAGAGCATCCAGTTAATGGAAATTCAAATGAATGAATTTTTGTCCAACCTCTGTAAAAGTATGAAACATTGAATTGATGATGATGATGATGATGATGGTCATGATCTGTTTAAAGTTTCAGTTTATGTCTGAAGTATTTATTTTCCATTTTTATGATTCGTGTGTGAAGTCATTTGTCTTTTGTCATGACCAGTTCCGTGATGTGTTCATCAATATTGTTTATGGTAAAGTTGCAGGTTGTGTTGTTGTTGTTGTTGTTTAATAGTATTCGATATAATACGTTGTCTTTGTATTTGCAATAAACTTTACTTTGTTGCCAGCCTCACACACAATAAGGATGCACTCGCTTGTGAAACAACAAGTTTATAAAATCATCCTCATTTAACGTCTGTTTTTCGATGCTGGCATGGGTTGGATGGTTTGGCAGGAGCTAGCCAGCCAGAGATCTGTAACAGGTTCCAATTGTCTGTTCTGGCATGGTTTCTACAGCTGGATGCCCTCTGGGTGGTCTTAATGTGGCACCAACATGGGAAATTTTTACATGGTGCCAGCACAGGTGCTTTTTATGTGGCACCAGCACTCGTGAGCTCACAAAAGAAAGATCTCTCAGCTGAGAGAGGGAGTGAAACCAAAAGATTAGAGCATGATGGAGGGACAGAAGTAGCCAAATTACTATTGAGGAGATATTCGGCTACCTTAGTAAGAGGGTGAAGATGGGGGGAAGAGTTAGAGAGACAGAGAGAGGGCGTGCTACAGGGAACAGTGGTGATAGTATAAGTAGTACAGAGGTGGGTGTAGGAGGAGGATGTTCCATATGAGAAAGAAAGTTGTAGAGTGAGAGATAGAGAGAATATTCTGTAAAAGAAAGTGATTTACCATCATTACAAATTTCAGGACATTTCTACAAAGTTAATTTGTGCTCAACAACTGTTTCATTAGGATAAATATCATCTAATGTATAATTACATAATTATGGTGCATAATTAATATGAAATCAAATCTTATTTTAAAGTAGTGATTACCAAAATCATCAAGGTGTATATATTTTGGCATATACAGATATGAATGTTTGTGTGTGTGTATGTATTTGTGTGTAGCTATCTTACAGCTGTATATTTGTATGTCTTGTGCTTTATTTAAACCTTGTTCGTTTTATATATATATATATATATATATATATATACACTACTATTTTTCTCATGTGAAGGTGTATGGTTTTTGTGGTCAGGGTATTCAACTCCTGATCGTAAAGCTGTGAGTTCAATTCCCAGCAGCACATTGTGTCCTTCAGCAAGACACTTTACTTTACCTGTCAAAAACACACAGTACCCGTAATTCGAAAGGGGCTAGCCTTGTCACTTTCTGTGTCACGCTGAACCTTCCTGAGAACTACATTAAAGGGGACACGTGTCTGTGGAGTACTCAGGGTAGTTTGTTCTGTTGAGCAGATCAACTGGAACCCTCATTATTGCAGCCACTGGACTGCCAGACTTTTTGTGTCCCCCCCCCCATAAGCTGTAACTGATTGCCATAACAGATTTGCTTCTAATTGAGTGAGAAATGCAAAACAGTTTCATTTATTAATCCTTTATATATTTTTTCTATTTTTCTTTTAATGTGTATTTGTTAAATATATATAATTAATATTTTACTAACCACTTATATTAATGTTCACACCACTCTCACCATCCATTCTATATCATAATATTTCTCAAAATCCCTTATAATCAATTTTTTCCATTTGTTTAGTTTTCAGTATCCACCACCCACCTCCCCTACCATTACTATATTCTTCCTCTCAGACTTTACCTCCCACCTCCACATCCTCTTACCATCACCACTACCCCTCTCCCTCATATTTATCCTTTCTGCCTACCCTGATCTCAGCTTTTCAATTTATTTTTTTTCTTTGTTTTTGCTTTTATAAATTTGTTTAGGGTGTTTTTGCCTTTTTGCTTTGTTTTGTTTAGTGAAATTTGATGAACAAATAAAATTATTAACAAAAGGACAGCAAAATAATATATATTTATTTATATATATATATATATATATATATATAAAAACAAACTCATGATTGATGAAACCAACAAAAGACAAAAGAAAGACTTGGTAAACAATAAACATTCCTGAATGTTCCATGGTTGATTCTTCTCCAATATTCTGCCATCATGCCGCTGCATTTTTCTACAACTGATTTCATTTGGCGTTCTCACTTGAAAACTACTTCCTGACGGCATTTCTGTCTCCGGCATTCACTTAACCTTCCCCCCCACATACAGACAGATATTGATGCCGGCACCAAATACACAAGCAGTGCTGTATTATTATTATTATTATTATTAGCATTAGTGTGTGTGTGTGTGTGTGTGTGTGGCTCTATATTTGAGTGAGTTTGTGTATAAGTGAAAAACATTTGACTTATTATAAGGTGGGTGAGCCGGTAGAGTTGTTACTGTGCTGGAAAAAATGCTTAGTAACATTTCTTAGATTCTGAGTTCAAATTCCACTGCAGTCAACTTAGTTTATCGACCCCGATAGGGTGAAAAGCAAAGTACCAGTGAAATACTGGGGTTGATGTAATCGACTAGGGCCCCCTCCCTCAGAATTTCAACCCTTGTGCCTATAATAGGAGAGATTATTGTTACTATCAAATAGTAATGAAAATTAACTTTTGTTTTTCTGCATTATTGGTGCTTTTAGCAAGAAACATGCGCGTATGTGTGTGTGTGTGTACGCACACATGTGTGCCCTGAATCCCGTGACTCCTAGCTCCATCCAGCCACTCCTTTATCATCAACACTGCCAGCCCCTCTCTGGCCCTCACTCACACTGTCCCCATCAGCCACTTCTAATACAGCTCTGTCTATATGTTCCCTCTTCCTGACCATGTCACCTACTTGCCTC
>NC_068982.1:190038719-190039664 GCF_001194135.2 Octopus bimaculoides | reverse complement strand
ATATATATATATATATATATAATGCCAGTGGTGGCAGAAACGTTAGCACGCCGGGCGAAATGCTTAACGGTATTTCGTCTGTCTTTATGTTCTGAGTTCAAATTCTGCCGAGGTTAACTTTGCCTTTCATCTTTATGGATACGATAAAGTAAGTACCAGTTGCGTACTGTGGTCGAACCAATCAACTGACCCCTTCCCCCCCAAATTTTGGGCCTTGTGCCTAGAGTAGAAAAGAAATATAAGTATATTTTTTTAAATATTTATTTTTGTTTAAGTGGAGTTGGATATTGTATAATAAAGAGGATATCATCAAAAGGGGATGTAGCGTGTGTGGAATTATGGCGGTGGGGGTGATTGTGGTGATGTTAGTAGTAGTTGTAATAGTAGGGCTGATAAAGTTCATAAGCATTGTAATAATTGCTCATTGAATGCATATGGGTGTGTGAGTTTTAATTGCTGATTGAGACACTATTTCATTTAGCAATTGAGATATTTAAGGCTTATAAGCCAATATTGCATCCTACCTGTGTTAGCAGTGCATCGCAATCATTTTTTCTAAAGTTGTCTCTACAGACTCTTTAGAATTTAGAGTCAGCACCAAAAGTTACATTTTCTATATGAATACCTCCATATAAACAATGCAATCAAAGATAGGAAAACAAAACCATTATGTCCATTAATAGAAAACCTGTTGAGATTTTTGGTGGTTATTTAAAGCACCGTGTTTGTAGGTGGTTAATGGGTTAGACGTGGTACTGAAGAAGAAGCAATAACTCCTGAAATATGCATATACACCCATTGCCTATTTTCTATCTGATTGCATTGTTTACAGACATATTCGTACATCATTGTAACTTTCAGTACTTGAGTGGATGGAAACTGAAAGAAGCCTCTCTCTCTCTCTGTGTATATATATATATATATATATATATATATATATATATA
>NC_068982.1:190028764-190036088 GCF_001194135.2 Octopus bimaculoides | reverse complement strand
AAGGGTTTTAATCAAAGAAATTTTAATTCTATTATTCTGTAAAATATTTAATTAGTTTAAATGTACACAAATGCATCAAAATAACTTTTAATTCCATTAGACATTCTAAAATACTATTAAAATTTCATTCAATTTTAAAAAAGGTAAAATCAGACAGAACTTAGAGGATGGCCTGATACTTATGTGTGTCTATGTATGTATTTGTGTGTTTATGTATATGTCTGTGTTTGTCCCCCCACCATCGCTTGACAACCGATGTTGGTGTGTTTATGTCCCTGTAACATTGCAGTTCGGCAAAAGAGACCGATAGAATAAGTACTAGGCTTACAAAGAATAAGTCCTGAGGTTGATTTGTACGACTAAAGGCGGTGCTCCAGCATGGCTGCAGTCAAATTACTGAAACAAGTAAAAAAAAAATAATACACACACACACATATATATATACATATATACATACACGCGTGTATCAATGTACCAAATCCAATGCAGAAGACTTTAGTCATCTTAGGGCTTATAATGGAAGACACTTGCCTATGGTGCCACAGTGTGGGACTGAACCTGGAACCGTGTGGTTTAGAAATGAATTTCATAAATATACAACCAGAGAGAGTGAGAGAGTAGCACAGACACACAGAGATGAAGATACAGAAACCCAGAGAGACAGCAATGGAGTAACAAAGACACACCCACCCACCTCTTTTCACCAACACCTTCCCTATTTATCTGTAGATATTTCTACACCGATTCTGTCATCAAACAATCAACGGATAATCACATTTTGATGATATCAACAGAGAAAATGGAGATATAAATTACCTTTTGATGAGAGAAAACACCAAAAAATCTAATTCACCTTTTCACATATGAGATACGCTCGACTGAGTTTTAATTTACGTTGTGATTTGAAAAACAATAATGTAGATTTTAGTCTTTCAGTCGTTTTAGTGACCCCTCGAAATAGAGCAATTATTTTTTTTTTATTTACAGACAATGGGGGGGGGGAAACAAACATGTTTCTGGGTTACGCACACGTAAACACAGTTACACTAATACACACACACACACACACGGATGCATATGATACACATTCACACATCTTTTGTCATTTTGCTTGTTTCAGTCATTAGATTGTGGCCATGCTAGGGCACTACCTTGAAGAATTTTTAGTCAATCAACCCCAGGACTTATTTTTTAAGCCTGGTATTTATTCTATTGATCTCTTTCGCTGGACTGCTAAGTTACGAGGATGTAAATAACACATACAAAGTGGACTTCTTAAAGTTTCCATCTGCGAAATCCACTTACGAGGCTGAGAGTAGCATTTGAGACACTTGCCCAAGGTAGGTATGAGAGGCTGGATTTGGCCAGTTTAAATGTTAAAAGGTTAAAGATACCTAAAGGAGGCCCTGTGCTGGTGTTAAATCCAGCAGAGGATTAAATCCATGTCCCGACTATTTGGTTAATTATTTCCTCCACTTATGTAATGAAATCAATGAACCTAACCCCATAGGCTTCATTTTCTTTCTGATTTTGTTATTTTTTAGCTGCCAACATCTATCAGAAGAAAGAGAGATGGAAATTTCTAGAAAAATCATTTTAAATTTATTTTAGAAAATAAATAAAACACAAGAGACTGGAGTAAAGATTGTTTGCCATCATAACATGGCAGTCCTGGTTTAGGACGAATGTTACTGTAATTTAGCCCCAGGAGACATCGTCTCCAGCTGGCTATACAACATGATCTGTGTGCTTATATTTTCAAATAAATAAATATATATATATATATATATATATATATATATATATATATATATATATATATATATATATATATATGACACAGATCATGTCATATAGCCAGCTGGGGCTAAATTACAGCAACATTCGTCCTAAACCAGGACTGCCATGTTATGTTGGCAAGCAATCTTTACTCCAAAGTACTGTTGCTGAATATCTCTCGATGTGAGATTTAAAAATAGTAATCTTCTAACAAGAGACTGTTTCTGTGATTGTTATTAAACCCAGGTTGGAGTGTTCTGTAGAGTATCTTATAAACGAATATGTAATGTAAACATTCCATGAATAGAAATACTCATGGAGTTCTAAATACTGGTTCTTTATTGCAATATTGATTTTGGGATTAAATTACAGTTTACAAATACTATCTCTTCTTTTATTTGTTTCATGTGTTGGGCTGAGGCTATTCAAGCAAACAAATTAACTCCAGGCCTTATTTTTCCTTTTTATGTCTGGTATTGGTTCTTTTGGTTGATCTGTTTTGCTGGACCTCTAAGTTCCTGGATCATAAACAAACCAGCACCGTATATCAAGTGGTGTGTGTTTGAGGAACAAATAGACCCAGACCCACATACATAACTGGTACAACAATGAGGGTTCCAGTTGATCTGATCAAGGGAACAGCCTGCTCATGAAATTAACATGGAAGTGGCTGAGCATTCCACAGACACATGTACCCTTTACGTAGTTCTCAGGGATATTCAGCATGACACAATGTCACATGGCTGACCCCTTTGAATTACAAGCACAACTCATGTTTTGCCATCTGAGTGGACTGGAGCCATACGAAATAAGGCATCTTACTCAAGGGCACAATGTGCCACCAGGAGTCAAACTCCCAACCTTACAATCATGAGTTGAACACTAATCTCTAAGCCACGTGCCTTCACACACACACACGTGTATATCATTGATGATGTTTAACATCTGTTTTCCATGCTGGCATGAGTCGGATGATTTGACAGGAGCTGGGTCTCACGGAGACAAAGTGGCTGAGTTCCTTTCAAGTGTTGGGCCTCACAGAGGCAATGACCAAGACCTTTGACATTATATCGTGCTTGAGAAGAAGACCCATCAAGCCGAGCAAAATTGCAGACATGGCAGATATCGGTGTCACACAGATTGCACGTAAATGCATCTCAGTGTCACACAAATGGCACCTATGCCAGTGGCACATAGAAGCACCCATTACACTATCAGAATGGTTGGCATTAGGAAGGGCATCCAGCTGTAGAAAATCATACCAAATCAGATTGGAGTCTGGTGCAGCCTTCCAGCTTATCAGCACTGGTCAAACCGTCCAACTCAGACCAGCATGGACAACAGACAAACGATGAGGATGATGATGACCAACCAGGAAGTTGTCCAGACTCCAATTGTCTGTTTTGGGGCATGGTTCTTCTGGCTGGATTCACTTCCTAACATCAACCACTTCACAGAGTGTGGGCTGGGTGTTCTTTATGTGCCACTAGCTTGAGTACATCGAAGCAGCACTGGCACAGGCGTCTACACAGTTTTCCTCAACCATATTCACTCACAAAGCTTTGGTCTGCCCAAGGCTACAGCAGAAGACACTTGCCCAAGGTGCCACTCAGTGGGACTGAACCCAGATCCATGTTGTTTCAAGTGGATATCTTAAGCTCACGGCCCCATACCTACATCTTTTGCTATTTAATTTATTTCATAAACTTCCAGAAATTTCTATTAAACAATGGATTTTGTGTTTTTTGCAGGTTGTGGTTTCAATGTGGAGAACAGCAAACCCACATTTTGCATCAACGATTTGATACACGAGTACAACATGGAGAACGGTAAACATCTGGCACCACTGAATAAAGACCAACTGATTGGTCGAACTGTGACCATCATTGAAGAATTGATTGATCGATTCAATACCAAAGGTCATGAAGATTTCCAGCTGCTCTACTACCAATACTGGTTACATAGGTGCGTGGAACAAATTCTTTCATATAGTTCTATATTTAAGAGATGAGGAATTATGTACATTATTTATATTTGATGGATAACCACTATGCCATATGCCCATGGGTATATGGCGTAGTGGTTAAGAGCGCAGGTTACTAACCCCAAAATTCCGAGTTCGATTCCAGGCAGTGCAATCACACACACACACCTCTTCATGTCTATCTAGATACATGGTAGCTTTACCCATGCAATGCAACGTAAACATTCACATGGACACAGAAGCATATACACATATATGATAGGCTTCCTGCGATTTCTATCAAGCAAATTCACTCACATGGCATTGGTCAACCTATGTTTATTGGAATCAAACGCAAAGCTACATGTTTGCAAAGTGAAATTCTTAACCACACAGTCACACCTGCATCCCCCATCCTCATCATTGAACGTTTGTCTTCTGTTGTGGCAGGCTTCAGACAGAATATGATGAGCCAGACGATTGCAATGTCTGCTTTATAAGAGTATCTAAGCAGATGTTTTCTAAATGTGACCAACACATACGCTGACTACACTGATGACTTGGTGCTACTAGCAGATGAAGTTTGCGATGCAGAGTCTCTCTGGCACACTCGTTAGAGAAAAGGATGAATTTCAGTGTAGTAAATCGAATGATGGAAGTGCTATTTAAAATCGTATGATAAAGGTGTTGTTCAAACGAGTATGGCTAGACATGCATTTCTGCCTCTTTGGGCTTTGTCAGTAAAAAGGACAAAATCACAAATAAAATGAAAGCCATGGGGTTAAGTTCATTGATTTCATTGATTACATAACTAAGGAGGTTTTTGATGAAAAGTGTTCCAATCCTGACCATCCTGTGTGTGTGTTTTTCTGATACCCTGTGTCCAACATGCCCCATCTTTAAGATGTTATGGTATAGTTTGATGGAGATTTGGCTGCAATTTCTAGCAGGCCAAGTGACCATATAGGGAACTCCATTAGTGGACCAATTAGTCATTGTGTCTCCAGGAAACCTCATATTTTGTTATGATTCTTACAGCTGGATGCTCTTCCTGTCACCAACAACATTACAGAGTGGACTGAGAGCTTTATACATGACACCAACACCACTGAGGTCCGTTTTGGTAGGGTTTTTATGGCTGGATGCCCTTCCTAATGCCACATTTTAAATAAATGTCCTTCATTATAAGTAACAGTCAACCTGAATGAGTTAAACTAAACAACTGTTTTTATATATTCAAGGGTTTGTTTTTTGTTTTTGTGTTTCAGGGGAGCCAAAGTTCGTCTTGAATGTGAAAACAATCTGGAAGTTGACATAAATGGTTTAGATGAGAACGGTTTCCTGCAAGTGAAGACTGCAGAAGGACATTTGATTAGTGTGCAACCTGATGGCAACACTTTTGACTTTATGAAGAACTTAATTGCAATTAAAACTAATTAGACACCAACACAACAGAAAGATTAAATAACTTTACAAAAAAATAAAAACAAAATGGTCAAATTTCTCTTTCTGAATAAATGTCATCTGTGTTACCATGGACACCAAGAGAATAACTACTTAAAAGAGCTTGCGAACCTTGGTAATGTTGTATGTTTGTGGGTGTCTGTGCTGACCAGAGACTGTTCATTAATTTTAATGAGCCGACAGACTTGAAGTTGAGTATTAAAATCTGCAGACCAAGAAGGTTTGGAGATGTGCAGTCTGGCATAATTGGTCATTAGAATAATTGAAGAAGGGGTGGGGTGAATTTTTCTCAATTAGACATGAAACCTGACAAACACTGCAATAAGCATCCTGACAACAACAACAGCAACAACTTTTATTATTACTTCTAATTTTGGCATATAGCCAACAATTTTGTGAAGAGGTGGTGTTAGTACTATCGACCCCAGTATTTGACTGGTACTTTATGTTGACCTCAGCTGGATTTGATCTTGCAACATAAAGAGCCAGTAGAAACAGTACAAGACATTCTCTCTGGTGCTCTATTGATTTGACCAATCCACTGCTATAATAATAATATCAATCATAATGATGATGGTCCCAAGGCATCGAGCTGGCAGAATCGGTCGCATGCCAGGCAAGATGTTCAATGGCATTTCGTTCATCTTTATGTTCAGAGTTCAAATTCTGCTGAGGTCAGCATTGCCTTTCATCCTTTCAGGGTTGATAAAATAAGTACCAGTTGAATATTGGGGGGGGAGGTTAAAGAATTGACTTACTTCCTCCCCTGAAATTGCTGGCCTTGTTCCAAAATTTGAAAACAATAATAATAACAATAATGATCTCTAACGCAGGCACACAACCAGAATATATCAAACATTCTAAATGCAAGAAAAAATTTTAAATGAATAAAACCTAGTTGGATGCCATGTGCAAATTCTGTGATTAACAATCCTCACCCACCATTTTCCATGGTGAATTTTCCACATTTTGATTAAATTATTAATTATACATTTTATTTGTCTTTTTTTTTTTTTTTTTTTTTTTTTTATGTTAATGACTGAATTACAAAGAAATAAAATATTTAAAGAATCTTCCTCTCTGGAGGAATTAAAAAAATTGTTTTTAATCTTTTAAAACATTTGGCTTCATTATCATCATTTTAATGTTCACTTTTCCTTGCATGGCTCAGACAGAATTTTTCTACAGCTGGATGCCTTTACTGTCTCTAACCTTCACCTGTTTCCAAGCAAGGTAATGTTTTCCCCAGGGCCAAACATTTTTCTATTTAAAGACAAGAAATGAATAACAGCAGTTGCATGACAAAATGGCATATTTACAATCATGACATAATGTCAAGATGAGATTGTATATACACACACACACACACACTGGACTTTTTTCAGTTTCAATCTACCAAATCCACTCTCAAAGCATTACTCAGCCTAGGATTATAGCAGAAGACACTTGTCCAAGGTGTCACACAGTGGGACTGAACATGAAACCACATGTTACACAACACAGCCACACTATATTTTTTTTGTTTTAATATAGCCTGCTACTGTCTACCAAAGAGTATGAACATCAACAAAACCATTGCCAACTATATGAATTAACACCTGACCAAATGACACACCTATGGACAAGCTTAAAAGACAACCCAACATCTTTAATTTCCTTAAACAATTACCGTTTCATTATTTTAAGATTCATTCAGTACAACTGCACTAAAGCATTCTCTATGAGAAAATAATTGTGTGTGTGTGTGTAGAAGTGCAATGGCCCAGTGGGTAGCGCAGCGGACTCGCAGATGTAGGATCGCGATTTCGATTCCCAGACTGGGCATTGTGAGTGTTTATTGAGTGAAAACATCTAAAGCTTCACGAGGCTCTGGCAGGAGGTGGTGGTGAATCCTGCTGTACTCTTTCAACGCAACTTACTCCGTTTCTGTTGTACCTGTATTTCAAAGGGCTAGCCTTGTCACACACTGTGTCACGCTGAATCTCCCCGAGAACTATGTTAAGGGTACACATGTCTGTGGAGTGCTCAGCCACTTGCACGTTAATTTCACAAGCAAGCTATTCTGTTGATCGGATCAACTGAAACCCTCGTTGTCGTAACCAACAGAGTGCCATGACA
>NC_068982.1:190024478-190028006 GCF_001194135.2 Octopus bimaculoides | reverse complement strand
CTTAGCCCCTTCATGGCGTCTGATGTGGCTTTTTAAACCAGACAGTGTTTTGAAAAAACACCCACACAGATTGCACCTGATTTGCACTACCAATACCTGCAAGTAAGTTCTGCTCATTGTGGATCCTAACATGTCTTTTAAGACACCCATTAGATTTGCAAACCCTCTGGCACATGCCACATTCAAACGTGTGCACAGACATATAATCAGAATAGCTGGTTGAAGTTTGTTTTCCATGGGTTCGCAGGTGAGATTTGAGGCCAGCCAAAGGCAGACATACACACACAAACAATTGAAAGCTGTTGATAAGCCGTTTAAAAAACACAAAAGAAACGAAAATATTTTGACAAATTAAATTTAAACGCTGAATTGAATCTAACGGTTTTTGTATGGCATATAAACACCTTCCACGCTGCAATTGCTTTTGTTTCAGCACACGATCTCAGATCAAGTCACTTGCTATGCAAGTACATCTCTGTTATATATATATGTACATATCCAGTGTGTGCAGTTAGATGTCCTACTGTGTGAGTTATAGCTCTGCATAGATTGTGATTGTGCAGTCAGCTTCCAGTATAGTTGTGAGTCTATCACTATTTGGCAGTGTTACTGGTTATGATACACACCACGTAAGTTTCACCATTGCAGTTATTTGGAGCTCAGCACTGGATGTTCTAAAGTGAATTTGAATGCATAACTGCGATGGGTCCTCAAGGGAACACTTTATTGCATTCTGTTACAGAGATCTAATATCTGAAGTCAAACGCAGGGTGAGGTAATTTATATGTATTTAGTGAAGGAAGCAAAAAAAAAAAGGTGAACGAGTGGCAGAGAGAGAGAGAGAGAGGGGGGGAGACTGATCAACATAGTAAACGGGATAAAAAGTAAAGGTGTACTAGTAAATAAGTGAAAACAAGCAAATAGATTCTAAAACGTTGTTTTACATCATGAATAAAAATGCTTTCACACCCAACACAGATTATTTAACGTTGCACAGTTAAACTTTCATACTCCACTGCACTTAATTTAGGAAATGACAAAATTTACAGTGGTTGTTAGTAGCAGCTAAGTTCACAAAGCAGAAAAAGAGAATAATTTGACATTAAGTACTCACAATGGAACAACTGTTAATAATAAACCGAAGAGCTTAATAGTCAACACTATGTATGGAAACACTACTTCTGTGACAGACAGTTAATCTCGCCCATCAAACATACGCAATGCTATAACTTCATCGAATGAAGGCGCATGGCTTAGTCGTTTGGGGTATTCAGCCCACGCGTTGTGTCCTTGAGCAAGGCACTTTATTTCATGTTGCCCCAGTCCACTCAGCTGACAAAAATGAGTTGTACCTGTACTTCGAGGGAGCAAGCCTTGTCACACTCTGTGTCACGCTGAATCTCCCCGAGGAATATGTTAGGTGTATGCGTGTCTGTGGAGTGCTCAGCCACTTGCATGTAAATTTCACGAGCAGACTACTCCATTGATCAGATCGACTGGAACCCTCGACGTCGTAACCGACGGAGCACCAGTTTAAATTCATTGAATTTTATACCAAACACAATTAAACTTGAACATCATACTAATAAATGCCAATACGTCTGCTGCAGTTTCTTTTACTGCTACTATCGATGATACTGCTTCTATTACTGGTAATGTTCCTGACACTGCCACTAAAACCACCATCACTAATTTCAATATTAACAAGAGCACTGAGAGAGCGCAAACCTCCTCCAAGGCAACACCAATGTCCTCTCAACGATAATTTTTAAAATGAGAGTATCTGAAATAGACTCGACTACTCTTACAAACAAGAATACTAAAAATAAACCCGACTGCTCTCAAAAATAAAGTAAAAAAAAAGCACGAAAAATAATCCAGAATCCTTGTCCAGTACCGAATCGATCCCAAAATCTAATCAGTTCGTGCCAGTCACGAGGCTAATCCTCCCTGAAAGTTTCATCGGAATCCATCCAGCGGTTCTTGAGATATCTTGTCCACGGACAAACAAACAAACACGACTGAAAACAATACCTCTGCCTTCGTTAAGGTGGAGGTAATAACATTCATCATTATGACATTGGCACGACTAATAACCGTTTTACCATTATTGCTAATCAGGGACACCACTAGGAGGAATACTGATAATCACGACAGTCTTGGTAATAGTAATCGTGATAAAAGAACTTGCAGCGTTCGTACTGGAGATTACGTGGTGGAATCTTTAGGATTATTATTGCGCCTGTTACTGAGACACATCCAATTGCAGCTATATAAACCCTTCTAGCTGCCCTCTGAACAGCAAATGCAATATGAAGGATGTTGTATATAAATGCAATGTCATGACACATAACAATACTAAATTCTATTCTGGATCATCCATAGAGTTTAAAAAAACGATTCTACTCATAAGAAAATTTTCTCCGACTCTAGACGCACTCATTCAACACTGGTTTTATAATATATTCACGATTTAAAATTATATATATATATATATATAACTACCAATTACAGTGGTCTGTCTTTGGTACAGCAGAACCCTATAAAGGCGAAAGACGTGACTACCGTTTGTATTTAAATGAATCACTAGAATATTCGCAGAAAAAATATTCATCATTGATCAATTTTAAAGGGACGTTACTCTTACACAATAATGCAAAACTTCCATATTGCCCGACACACAGGAAAAAATGAGGTAAAACTTCCATATTTCCTGTCATCTTTTCCTTACTCACTTGGTCTTGTTGCATCGCCTTTTCGGATCATTACAACATTATTTAGAAGGAAGATTCTTTATTGACTATGGAGAGGTTAAAATAATATCGAGTATTTCATTGTTCCGAAACCTGAAGAATCTTATGCTTGAGGGATCAGCAATTTGCCAAATAAATGGGATTATGTTATCAATAATGAAAGGGAAATGTTATCTTGATTAAATAAATCAATTATGGCCAAAGAAGTTTTTTTTTTTTCGCATCTTGAAATGGGACAGGACTTTCTTTCCAAACTAAGATTATATATATATATATATATACACACACACACACGAAGGGCTGAAGAGAGAGAATGAGAAAGAGAGGTGACGAAAGAAAGATCAGCTCTCCACAGTCACGGGCGAAACCTAATCGGCATCCAGGGTTAGTTTCTATACGTTTTGGTCAATTACTTTGCTTTTATATTAGACAGCAGCGAGCAGAATGTCAAATTATTGAACGTCAAATAAACATAAATAATATAGACAGAGATGCGTAAACAACCACCACTGATCACACACACACACACACACACACACACTATCCGTATGACAGTATATATATATATATGTGTGTGGATATTGTTTTCAAGCAGCAACAACTACGCCTAGGGTATCCCTCATTGGCTGTGGTATACATACATATCAAGTTACATATCGGTGTATATAATATATACACACACACGACATTTGTACGCATGTACAAACATATATACACACACCCATATACGCATATATATATATGTATATATATATATATATATATATATATATAT
>NC_068982.1:190016499-190023893 GCF_001194135.2 Octopus bimaculoides | reverse complement strand
TATATATATATATATATATATATATATATATATATATATATGTTTAATGGTGGTGACAGTGAGGGGGTTGTGTGGTAGTTGGTGGGGATGCTGATGTAGGGGTCGGGTAGAAGAGCTACTAAGGGATATTGGAATTTAGTGGTGTGCTCCACAACTACTTTAACGAAGTGAAGTGTTGACATCATCCGTGTCTACGGATCACCAAGGTTTCTTCCCAGTTTCACCCCATACTCTTTCTCTAACTTGCTCATGTCTCAGTTTTCGCTACTTCTCCATCACATTCTCCTTTTTTTTTTTATCTTTTGCTCACTTCAAGTATTTGTCTTTTCCATCTTTTTCGCGACATTTCTCCCTTTCTTCCACTCCCTTCTCTCTCTTTCACCCACAAACCCACACGAGAACTCCTATACTTTAAGTTTCCCGATGAGCCATGAATATGTAGTTGTCCGATTACCGGTCGGTAATAGGATAAATTTATAGCCGTGCCTCGTTGAGAAACTGAGTACCGTAAGAGTTTTCCTTGTTTGTATGATGTATCTTAATATATTCTCTATTTCAGCTATATTGACGTCCACTCTTGTCACAAACAAGTTACTTGCTACACACGCGCGCTGTAAGTTTCGTGTTACAGTAAATTTTATGAGCACTCATCAAACAAAATAAACAAGTCATTCTCTTTACAAGTTAGGACTGGCATGACAATATTTAATTTTAATAATGAAGAAACTATACCTATTAATTACCAATGTAGGAAAATAGTCAACAAAAATAACTTAAAAGATAGCTTCAAGTAAACGTGCGATAACTACTAATTAGAAGTAATCCCACAAAAATAGTTGGGAAAAATTTCACCTGCAATATCACATGGGTCATTCTTCATCCGTACGGCAATGCCGAAGCAGTTATCTACGAAGCAAGGTCGCCTCCACTACATTAAACAAATAAACAACGTTATGTTGGAAAGTAAATTCGAGACGATTTCAGCCATACTTTTTCCAGAAGAGAGTTTCTCTTGAAGGAGCATAAAAAATATAATCATAACTATTTAGTCCTGTATTCGACAAAAAGCGGAAGAGTCTCGAGAGAAATGAAACACAATGTCTGTAGTTTATACACGTTAGCTAAGAAGAACCTCATGCGAATGAATCTCAATAAATTTGTTGGCTATTTGAATGTTGGATCAGAGATCTTCAATCAGTTCAGTCACTTCGATAATTACCTACAGGAAACGATAACACTGAAATTATACTACCACTTCTCTGATTGGATCAACTTAATTTTTTTTAAATAAAAAACAAAAACATATACTCATATATTTTTTTCCAGCACCCTACTATGAGATTTATTATTAACCTGACCAAGTTATGATGTTTTTACTTCATTTTTATAATGTGCCTTGTGTCTCCAAGCAATCTTCGTGCTCTAGACACATGGATCATTCTATTTGAAAAACAGGATGTTGGTTCATGAGAAGCCACGATAAAAAACGAGAAGGCTGATGCAAAGAGTGAATAAAAACGGAAAAAGAAAGGAAAAAGATGCGTAACCAATGTGTCTCGATGACAACAAACTATTAGTGGCCTGTATCTTGATACTGTGTTCATTAAATGATATTTATCTGTGTAATATTTTTGTTGATCCTACCGTAACGTAACAGTATATATAATATATGCTATTTTACTAAAGTTAACAGTTTGTGAAGTTTTTTACGGCTTTAATAAAATAATCTGATCTATCCCTGGTATTCGAGTACTATTTTTACCACCTTGTTACATTGGTTTGCACCTAGTGCTTACTTGTTCGGGTATTAGTAATTTAAGAGTCTCAAGAGAAAAAGTGACACTATTCGAATTTCACCTCTTTTAATACCAATTAACAATCAGTTAATTACTCGATTAATTAATCAGATAATTGTTTTATGAAAGTCTTTCGTCACACTACTGTGACCTTATCACTGATGTCTCTCGTTCGCATTTACTCCGTGCTATTTTTCTTAAATGTCTGCCAGGCATTCTCTTCTGACAGCGAGTCATCTTACAAGATAGGGTAAACGCAGATACTTGTGCGTTCTATCTATCTATCTATCTATCTACTGTTTAAACCTATAACTCATCCCTTCTCTCTCTCTCTCTCTCTCTCTCTTTCTCTTCCTTTCTTTTCTGTAAATAAGTTTCTCAGTTTAACTCCATTAATCTTTAATTCTCATTATTATCAACGACAAAAGGCGGCACGCTGGACAAAATGTTTAGCGCCATTTTCTTTGTCTTTACTCTCTGAGTTCAAATTCTGGCGAGGCCGATTTTGCCTTTCATCGTTTCGGGGTCAATGGAACAAGTACCAGTTGAACACTGGGATCGAATCGAATTACCTCCCCTCCTCACCCGGAAAAACAATCGCTGGCCTTGTGCCAAATTTGGACATCATCATCAAAAACATCACTTCCACCACCACCACCATACCATTAATACCAGCAGCACAACACCCTCTACCAATACTAGTCTTACAACTTATTACTACCATGATCAACATCAGTATCCGCTCCCCCCCCCCGCCCATCACCGACAATACGGGAATCTCTACGATGACAAATACCAACATTGTTGTTGTTTTTGTAGTCATTGTTGTTGTGGTTATTGTAGCGACTATTATTGTTGTTACTGTTGTAATTGTTATCCCTACGGCACTCCGTCGGTTACGACGACGAGGGTTCAAGTTGATCCAATCAGCGGAACAGCCTGCTTGTGAAATCTTTCACAGCCTTGGATTTTTATCTCATTCTGTTAATTTTTTATATATATACACATGCTGATATATGACTTCTCATTCGCTTAATCACCGAACCTGGAGCTTAACTGTAGTCTGTACATAGCACTTACTCAGCATTACATGACACCTTTGGGTCTTCTTGACTCCATTACCTCTCATAACACACACACATATATACATATATATATAATGGGTGAGAGTACGTGAATGTGTGGACGTATATAGATAGGCAGAGTAAGTGCTCAGACCGGACCAAATACCTGAAATGGAACGTCGAACGAAAGAACAGGGAATTGGCTATAGGTAAGGAACCGATAATACAATAAAAGACAGACAGACAGGTGATTGTTAATAACATCAAAGCATTTATAAAATAATTATACAAAAGTGAAAATATAATCAAAGAGAAAAACTGGAAAATTAGAAAAGCGAGATTCAACAGTAATTCGTTACGGAGGGGGAGATGTTTCGTGAGTTCATACTATCGTATCACTGATAAAAGACAAACGGATTCGAGTAGCCCATCATAGTGACTCATCCGTCATAGTGAGGTAAAAGTCCTGGGAGTGGAGAAGATGGGTAATCCTTTACAGCTGTTTCCTGGATTGGGTGTTTAATGAGTGCAGTAACGGGCATTGCTTGTACCCATACAAGTAAAATGGTAGTAGCTAATGTATTTGGATTAAACAAACTTATATGAACAATTCATCACTTCTTCAGAAAGACATTTTATTACACACACACACACACACACACACACACACACACACACACACACACACACACACACACAGTAGCTACCGGCTTTTGTCCAACATAGATTGTCATTGACAAAATGAAATTCGCCGATTACCGTTCAGAATAGAACCCTAAAGAATTGTATTTCACCTCGTCGACCTTCTCCAGACTCCAATTGACAAGATTTACAATTAAGCCTAAACAAAATTATCTGGTATCAATAAACGTAACGAATTCGGGAATGTGGCGGCACCATGGTCCTCAGTACCAGTTACTGAAAATCCCCAAATGACCTCAGGTCATCGCCAGCTTAAAAAGATTTTAAATCAATTATCTTCTTCTAGAGACATGCTTTAGACAAAAGCTTTCAGGGCCGTCGTACTTTCACTGCTCTTACACTGTGCCGAACATCAAACCAGAATTTTATGGTCACTTTGGTATTGTTAGGTGGTTGTCGAGCCTGTGTTGAGCCCCACCCGTTTATTTTGACGGGTATTTTATTTATTTGTGTGCTGGGTTTCTGAGGAGCTCTTCTCACCAGGCTGGTCTGAGATGGGGCTCGATTTAGTTGCTGACAACCTTACCAAGCAATAGGGTGTACTAGCCTACATTTTACCAGTTGACAAACTGGAAACCACCATACATACACACACGCACGCGCACACGCACACACACACGTGTGTGTAAAAATAAATATATATATATATATATACATCATATATGTTATACGCATGCATATATAACATACATGCAGGCTTACACACACACATATATACATAATATTAAGTATACACACATACTTACACATTTTTCTGGGTCGGGGACAGATATATACACATCATTCTTTCTCTCTCTCTCTGCGACATTAGTGACACAGTCTCTCCCTCATCTCTCTCTTTGCGATATTAGAAACATTCTCTCTCTCCCCCCATCTCTCTCTCTCCTTTCTCACACACTATAAAGTTTTCTCTCTCTCTCTCCCACCACAACCCACCTATATACTCACCCCCACCTATTTTACAGTTTTATACAATTCCACTGTTGAAATATTTATCAGTCATCTGTCACCCAGACACCACCCGATTCCCCACCCCTATTTCAACACTTCCTCACGCTAACCCGCTAACCCCCCCCCCCTGTATATCTACTCCAACTACTTCATTGCCAGATACCATCACACTACCACCTGTACCACCACTCCCCCCACCTCCAGCCCCGCTACAATTACCCCCATCCCCATCTACCCTCACCACCTCTGTTTATCAACAGTGTTAACATCTTTCACTTGTTTCAGTCATTAGATTGCGGCCATGCTGGAGCACAGCCTCGAAGAATTTTTAGTCAAATGAATCGACCTCAGTATTTTCTTTTTTAGCCTGGTACTTATTCTATCGGCTGTCTTTTGCCGAACCGCTAAGTTACGTAAACGCTAACACACCAACACCGGTTGTCAAGCAGGGGAACAAACACACACACACACACCTTTCCGTCTACCAAATCCAGTCAAGGTTTTGATCGGCCCAAGGCTATAGAATACACTTGACCAAAGTGTCACGTTGTGGGATTGAACGCGGAACCATATGGATAAGAAGCAAACTTCTTACCACTCAGCCACACCTGCGCCTGCTAGTCCATTATTATTATTTCTTGTGTTGCTGAGGTAACTCTCTCTCTCTCTCTCTCTCTCTCTCTCTCTTTCAGAATTCTTTAATATTTGTATTAGTTTTTACTTTAAAGAGATTCCAGTCTTGAAAGATTTATCAACAGCATCACTGCCGCCCCCCCCCCTTCCACTATTTCACTCCATCTCCATCTTCCCCTTCTCAAGTGACACCTCGCCTCTTCACTACAGACACCTTCACACTTTCTCTTCTCCTCCTCCTCCTCCTCCCCCGTTATCACAATCTCTCTTTACCAACATAATGTCTTCTTTGATAGTAAACTATTTCGCCAGAATCGTGAGTTTCTTTTCGTTTTCTTCATTGGAGAAAGAAAAACCAAGCAGAGAGAGAGAGGGGGGAGTGAAGAGAAACTGAGGTGGAGAAAGAGAGACAGGAACAGAGAGAGAGAGAGAGAGAAAGAGAGAGAGGCAGAGAGATGCAAGCACAGTTAGGCAGATAGATGCGGAGAAACGCGGATTGATGGAGTAATAAATAGTTAGGCAGGTGGATCGATAGCGAATGGTTCGGCAGGTGGATCGATAGATGAATGGATAGGCAAGGCGATAGATAAACTGATGGAAAAATAGAGAAACTAAAAGACAGGAAAACGGATTGATAGGGACCGATAGACAGGGGCACGTGACAAAGGGATAGGGAGACGGATTGAAAGGTAAAAGGTGTAACGCGACAGAGGTTCAGCTTGACATATTGTAGCGCTGTCTCCCTTTTTTCCATCCATCCTGGTTATTCTACGACAAAAGTAAGACAGATTTCGTTGGGATGTGTGTGTGTGTGTGTGTGTGTGTGTGTGTGTGTGTGTGAAGAAAGGAGAAAAGAAAGGATTACGGTGGCATTCAGATCGCCAAACACGTCCCATCTTAACCATTCCATTCTCCATGTCATCCCCCACCCAGTTGTTAGATGACGAATTACTTCGATACTGTCACTTCGGTTGGAATCATTTTAGACACAGTCTCTCTCACTCTCACACACAATTTCTCATATTTCATGCACGTCTATTTGTGCGTGTGTGTATGCGCGTGTTTGTGTGTATAAGGCGCATGCGTTAGTATTATACAGAATTGTAAACACTCCATATGTAATATATATGTACACACATATACACATCCTTCACACAATCTAGTTCGGTGATATTTTAAAGAAAGCCTTCTGCCTTCTTGCATATCCACACAGAAACACAGGTCTATACACACATACTTATATTCCAATCTTTCCTCAAGTTTGTGACACTGATAGTCTGTTGGGAGTGTGAGTGGACGTCGAGTGAGGGGGTGCAGTGTGAAATGGAGGGGGAGGAGAGTCCGAAAGGCACGTGACATGCCAAAAATATGCCATTTAGTTTTTAACACTTCAAGACAGAATATTTTTCGCTTACTACTAAACAAGTCTTCATTTACAGTGAGCACCACGTGTTCTAACCATTTCAAGGTCAAATATTGAAGGTGTTTAATAAACATATCCTTCGAAATTCCAATGAATGTCAGTCCCCTTCATCTCTGATGATAATTCCATGTGACCCCCACAAAAACGTGACGAAAACTACACCCTAAAGCAGTTGTTTCCCACCCGGCATCCATATGATCCCCAGTAGTCCATATATTTTTTGGGTCCCTGCATGCAAAACAGCGAATTGGGGATCCATAGCAGTATTTTAAGAATCTATGAAAAGATTTTGCTTTAAATGTGCAGGTTGGCCCAAAAGTAGGGTTTAAATACAGGGGGCACTTCAAATTTCTTTTAAAACATTTTATTACATTTAAATTTCTATCTTACAAACTGAAAAGGGAGCTTGACAAAATTAACTAAATTAGCATAGAATAATGGTTTCATACAGTGGCGAACAGGGTCTAAAAATATCGGTTGCCAAGAGACTAAGGGGGCGCACCCACAGCTATAAGGGGGCCTACCCTCAACTATAAGGGTGCCCGCAACTATAAGGGTGCCCACCCGCAACTACAATGCTATCATTTAATTTTTTTTGTTAAAAGTATTCTTTTCAACTGGCTTCAAACACAGCCAGGCTGAAATAATGCATTCTTCCAGGAGTGAATAAAAGATTCTCAAACTTGAGAGGATGGGCCCCTTTGATACTAACATGGGCCCCCATATATGGATTCTAATGGCGAAAGGGGCCCACTTGCTATCGGGCAAGCTGGCAACCTGGCCATCCGCCATTGCTTTCATATTCTTTTTATAATTAAGATCTAA
>NC_068982.1:190015698-190016489 GCF_001194135.2 Octopus bimaculoides | reverse complement strand
AAAAAAAAAAAAAAAAAAAAAAAAGAAAGAAAAATCTTTAATGTTTTACATAGCTTATCATGTTTGCGACAACTGTTTGAGAATTTTAAAAGAAGTTTCTCTGAAAGTAGTTTATAAACACCAAATGGCTACAGGTGTCCACCAGAAAAAAAGAATAGTAATCAAAGGGAGCGATACAGGTAAGAAATGGTTGAGAATCGGTATCCTAAAGTCTAACTTGTTCCATTTTGGCCAGAAAATTCTTCAGCTTTGATCTACTCTGTAGCTATTCGGTGTTTACGAACAAGTTTCAGAGATGAAAGGGACTGACACTGATGGAGGCTTGGAGGGTTTATTTTTTTAAACACCTTCAACATATGACTTTGAAATGGTTGGAAGAAGTGGTGCCCCACTTGTTTAGTACTTCTGACTTAAGAACTCTTATATGTCTACGGTGAAGCACTTGTCCTTAAACAGGAACCGTGCTGCTGCTGCTACTAATTGTAGAACACAATCCTCAAACTGGACATCCAACTGATTGCCGAAAATTTATTAATTAATGAATTTAATAATTAAAGAATTTTAATTCTTTTACTTGTTTCAGTCATTTGCTGGAGTACCGTCTTAATTGGATTTTTTTAGTCGAAGAAATCGACCCCATGACTTACTCTTTGTAAGCCTAGTACTTATTCGATCGGTTTCATTTGCCGAACTGCTTAGTTATGGGTTGTCAAGCGATGGCAGGAGGGACAAACACAGACATACACACACACACTCATAAATATATATATATATATATATATATATATATA
>NC_068982.1:190014678-190015688 GCF_001194135.2 Octopus bimaculoides | reverse complement strand
TACCAAATCCACTCGCAAGGTTTTGGTCAGCCCAAGGCTATAGCAGAAGACACTTACCCAAGGTGCCGCCCAGTGGGACTGAACCCGGAACCATGCGGGTGGGAAGCAAGCTTCTTATTTCTGTATTGCCCACAAGGGGCTAAACATAGAGGGGACAAACAAGGACAGACAAAGGGATTAAGTCAATTACATCGACCCCAGTGCGTAACTGGTACTTAATTTATCGACCCCGAAAGGATGAAAGGCAAAGTCGACCTCGGCGGAATTTGAACTCAGAACGTAGCAGCAGTCGAAATACCGCCTTTTAGCAAGCTTCTTACCACACAACAAGCTTTTTAAAACTCCAGATTATTGTATAACTACCCCCACTACGACACCTGTTCATCTGACTTAGTTGGCTGGGGGCCACATTGCCGACTGACAAAAACCTAATAACCGACGACACACTACAACTTTTAGACCGTAAACGCAATATCTCCTCTCTTTGTTTACCGAACCACTACTACAACAGTCTCTGCTCCTCTGAACTATCTCTACCCGTTGCTCCTCAGCTCCACCCACCATTATGCCGATCGCCTCCAACCGTTATGTCCAATATTTTCTCTCCAGAAATAATCAAATATCTCTAGTTTTTCTTTGTCTATCTCAACAGCACTGCTTTTATTCTATGGATGTTATTTAGCTATGGGAGGATAAGGCAGCCAGCTGACAGAATCGTTAGCACACCGGGCAAAATGCTGAGCGGTATTTGTCTGTCTTTACGTTCTGAGTTCAAATTCCGCTGAGGTCGACTTTGCCATTCATCCTTTCGGGATGTAATCGACTAGTCCCCTCTCACAAAATTTCAAGGCCTTGTGCCTTCAGTAGAAAGGGTTACTTAGCTATGGGAATGGAAGTTTATACTTTCTGAATCGTTCGTTACAAGCTGGAGTCGTTCTGTATATTTTTTGGATTTATCTCAATGCTTAATCAGATGGGTTTTTTTTTTGTTTTTTCAATTCGTATATTTT
>NC_068982.1:190007152-190014229 GCF_001194135.2 Octopus bimaculoides | reverse complement strand
AATTTACTATAATATAGCTTTTTCTCTCCCTTCTACCTTCTGTGACAGATATGGCAATAATAATTGCAGAAGTTACTATCAAAACACACACACACACACACACACACACGGAAGTCATCAATTTGAAAACAGGCATTCATCGAAAATTAAGTTTTGTTTCTAGATTCTATTAAATTTTGAAAAATGTATTTTAATAAATACTGACTTTATAATCATTCAATAAGTGTAGACATTTGTTTGGGGGGGGGGGTACCCTGCGTGTGTGTATATATGTGTGTGCGTGCGTGTGTGTGTTAAATAACTGAACAGAATAGGGAACAACTAAATGATTTAAAAGTGGGAAGGAATTGAATTGTAATACAACGATAATCTCATCTACTGCATCATATACCCACAATGCAAAGACATTTACATTGGACAGACAGGATCAAAATTAATAGACCGTGTGAGAGTGCATAAACAACAAATTAAGGTTTCATCTGCAGAAATATTCTAAGTTGCAAGCATCTATATATTTGTGCAAATTGAAAATTCAAGATATTTCCTTTTTCAAGATAAAAGAAAATGATCAATCACAAAAGACAAAAGGAATTCTAAATCGAAAACTAAACCGGAAGTGGTCAATACTACTTTCTCTAGACGGATTGCCCCATAACGCGTAAGTCTGAAAAATATTGATATCAGCTGCACTTAGACATTCAGTACAATAACTTCGTTGCAAAAGGCTCCTGTTATTTGTTTTCCTAAGGTTCTTTGCAATAGTCAGCATCTTGTTAGAAAATCTTTCAAGGATTGCGAATGTATCAAGCATTTCTTACAAAAACGCGGAAACACACATTCACCTATTATATATATGCGTGCGCGCGTATGTGTGGAGAGAGGGGTGTAAGATAGATTTACAGGTAGGGAATTTAAGTAAACACACATCTATACATCCGTATATGCACACCTTTACATTTACGTACATATATAATATACACACACACACACATGCGTATTCATACACACATACACATATATATATATACACGTATATATGCATACATATACATGTATACTTACATATATGCATGTAATACATGTATATGTATATATATTGTGCTATGTAAAGACACAGACGAATATATAAGAAGTTACATGTACTCATACGTATGTATGTGAATGCCAGTGTGTGTGTGCGTGCGTGCGTGCGTGCGTGCGTGCGTGCGTGCGTGTGAACACGCTCTTATTGCCTTTTCACATTCTAAGAGCTTTCGATGGAAGCCATTATTACCATTATTAAGGTGGCGAGCTGGCAGGAACGTTAGCACACCGGGCAAAATGGTTCGCGGCATGTCGTTCGTCTTTATGTTCTGAATTCAAACTCCGCCGAGGTCGGCTTTGCCTTTCATCCTTTTATGGTCGATAAATTAAGTACCAGTTGAGCACTGGGGTCGATGTGATCGACTATCCCCTTCCCCTTAAATTCTCGGCCTTGTGCCTATCATCGAAAGGATTGTTATTATTATTATTATTCTTTTACTTTTCAGCGTTTTGGGTCTTACTTTCTCTGGTTGATTCTGTAAGAGCGAACAGCAGCCTGTTATCAGAAGTCTCACAGAGTCACTTTCTGCAAATTATAAGCTTTGATACTTGGATTTTAACTACTGTGGAAGATACTCAACATTCAAGCACCAATCACAAAATCCTAGCTGTCCCCAATAGAGCAGTTTGGGGGCCGGGGCCCTCATGTCAATTCCAATTTCTCTCTAACATATTTTACGAACCTCGTTGTTAGCGCTCCGAATTATTATTATTAAACTTCACCTTCAATTTCTAATCTAGAAATTCCCTCAACAGATCGTGGTAAAATGGTAAAAGCAGAGGCTTCAGGCATTGGTTAAGGTTTTAATGTAAGAACTTGACATTCCTCTTCCTGAACATTCCAAGAACCTTTTGAACTTTCTTAAAGATAAAAAAAAGCAACAACAAAGAAAAAAGGTGGGGGGCATCCAAGATCTGTCTTCGACCAGAAGATTACCGAAAGAGGAAAATAACAATTACCACCATCATTATTTTTATTACTGTATTATCATCATCCTCATTATATTATTATTATTATTATTATTATTATTATTATTATTATTATTATTATTATTATTCGTAGATGAAATAAAATGCGAATCAAAGTGGAAAGGAAAGTGGGGAAGTCGTCTTTGAGATTTTTGATTCGTGAGAAAATGTAATTTGACGGAAAGAGGACCATTATATATTTATTGGGATACTTCTTCAGAAGTTGAAGAAAAAAAAATGTCGTCTTAAATCTCAGTGTAATGATAGACGTTGATGAGGGAGTTATTATTGTTAGATATGGGGAAACTAGACAGCGGAATATACAAAAATATAAACGTATAAATATATTTAAATACAGAATATGTGATTGTGCGTGTTAGAATGAGTGTCTCTGTTTGTCTCTCTCTCTCTCTCTTGTATATATATATATATATATATATATATAAGCGAGTGGGAGAAGCACTACAGGCAAGGCTGAATCATTCAGTGGTCGTGATGAAAAGTTGATTTTGTCAACCCATTCCGTCAAAGAATTTCTGTCCAGAAAATAATTGGGGAAATCCTTTCAAAAGTTTCGCGTTGGTCTTGCTGCAATCCCGTCACACTTACGTTACTCCACGCTGACTACACTTACATTACACTGCACCACACCCCTACCTACGCCTCTGTAATTACTAATACCACTTATAATCACCATTATCTGCAATACGCCATTTTCATTCTTGTATTCCTTTACTTTTAACGTTTTTCTTGGCAAATTCGTTTTTCTTTTGCTCGCTCTATGATTATTTCTTGTTAACTTTTCAATATTTCCGGAATTAAATAACTTATTTGAGCGCCCCCTCTTACGCACCTGTCCATTCAACAATCTACCTGTCGGTCTATCATGCCATCAACGTAGGGATCTGTTAATGCATCCGCGCATCCATACATCCACTAATCTATACATTGATCTATGAGGCAATCCACCAATCTATGAGTCTGTTGATCGATCTACCAATCTGCATGTAACAATTTATGTACCAATTCAACAACATACCAGTGTACCAATAGATATCTCGATTGGTTCATCCATACACTTGTCGATCAATCAAGCCATCAATCGATACAAGCATCAGTCTGTGTGTCTGTCTATCGAAACTAAATTTTTCGTCATTTTTAATCAAAATTTCTGCAGTATCGATCATTATGTTATGGATTTCAAATCAATGATGATGACAATGTGTTAGGGGATGGGAAGTGTCTCGTCAAACAAATGAACACGAGTGTATGACAAGTATTTGAGTTCAGAAAGATAATAAACCAAGTTACTACTACTACTATCACCACCAGAGTCACAGCTCTCCGTTAACTTCTTTAACGAATATGAAACATCAACGTTATAACTTTCATCTTTATAATAATACTAGTAACAATAATAATGGTAATAATAATGGTTTCAGACTTTGGCACTGGGTCAGCAAGTTCGGAGGAGGAGGAGACTAGTCGATTACATCGACCACAGTGTTTCACTAGTACTTAATTTATCGACCTTGAAAGGATGAAATGCAAAGTCGACCTCGGCGGAATTTGAACTCAGAACGTCTTTAAGACGGACGAAACACTGCTCAGCATTTCGTCTAGCGTGCTAACGATTCTACCAGCTCACCGCCTAATTAATAATAATAATCCTTTCTATAATAGGCACAAGGCCTAACATTTTTGGGAAGGGGTTTAGTCGATTACATCGACCCCAATGCTCAACGGGTACTTATTTTATCGACCCCGAAAGGATGAAAGACAAAATCGGCCCCAGCGGAATTTGAACTCAGAACGTAGCGAGGGGCGAAATACCGCTAAGCATTGTGCCCGGCTTGCTAACGGTTCTGCCAGCTCACCGCCTTAATAATAACAAATAATAATGATAATAATAATCGTCATAATCCTCATCGTCGTCTGGCTTAGGTTGTGTTTGTTGTTCATATTATCATTGTTGTTGTTATAATATTAATAACAAGAAGTAGAAAATCAACAACATAAACTGTAATGATGACAAAATGAGCCAAGAAGATTCTCCGAAGTAGTCGTTTAAGATTTTTAAAGATGTCCCACTCGAACACGCCTCTCTAAGCACCGGCAGCAAGTGCCTGAAGCGCCCCCTGCCGATATGGAACCACAACCGAACCAATCAACGCTGGCTGCACGTTTCGCTACTTTGGCAGAGACTTCATGAAAGAATTTGGTCAACTTCTTTATGTAGATGGAAGAGGATTATAGACATACGTTTATACGTACATCACACACACACACACACACACACACACACACACACACACATATATATGTAATAAACTAGCGTGTGTATATGATTAATAGATATCTAGTTTGCTGCCTGGATAGATTATATACATACATGTATATGCGTATAAAAATATAGATACATACACAAGCACACACACATATATGTGTGTATACATACATACATACAAAAACACGTTATATATATGTGAGTGTATATCATATATAAACAAACGCACATATGTAAACACGTATGACATATTCATATATACACACATTTATACACACAAATCCATGTATCTGTAGACACACGCCTATAAAAATAATGGTTTTACATCTCTCAGTATAAGTGTCATGAATACAGTCTATATATATATATATATATATATATATATATATATATACATACATATATATACATACATACATATATATATATACACGCACTTAAATATATCGTCTATGATTGCTTAATCATAAATGCATGGATGGCAGATTAATGAAAGCCACACAAGCATCTATTTCTCGCCACATACACACATCAAATGCATAGATATGCACGTACAATAATCCCTCGCCATATCGCGGTTCACCTAGCGCGTACTCTGTACATCGCGGTTCACCTATCGCGCACACAGTACATCGCGGTTCACCTATCGCGTACTCAGTACATCGCGGATTTTTCTGGCTAATATATGTATATTTATATGGCGGGGTTCACCGACCGACAGGTATTTATACTTTTTAGATTCTAATTATTCGTGGGAGTTTTTGTAACGTAACACTCGCGATAGTCGAGGGATTACAGTATAAATATGGTCACACACACACACACACACACACCAAATGCACACATGTATGTATATACGTCCGCACACATTTCTATACACATACTCACAGATTCTTTTATTTGTTTCAGTCATTTGACTGCGGCCATGCAGGAGCATCACCAGTTTAGTCGAACAAATCGAACCCAGGACTTATTCTTTGTAAGCCGAGTACTTATTCTGTCGGTATATATTGAGTATTCCATAAACGCGTGTATCTTTATCTTAGTCCATAAAGAAAATCAATGAAACAGCTACTGATTCATTAGCTATGGGATTTTCTATGCAACTTGGGTGGAACAAAAATCACAACGTATATCTTGTTCGATCTACCGTTTCCATTTGTTGTTTCTATCTTGCGCCGTTATATATAACGGATATTGTATTATCCTGTGTGTCCTTCATTTTTCAAGTCATTAAATTGAAGAATGAGGAGGACTTGCCTATTATTTCTCGAAGGTCGAGTGACCAAGTCGACAAATTCTCTTTCAGTCATAAACTCGAGCTTCAGTTAGAGACAGTGAAGTGTCTTGCTCAACGAAACAGCGCTGTTGAAAGGATACGAACCTAAAACTACTTCCCAGAGGGTTGTTATAATTGTTGTTTAACAGCAGGACAACCCTGATAGAACAGACTTTTCATCAAAGGTATTCCATTTGTGACCACCCATCCTCGCCAAGGCAATGCTATCACCCAAAACATTATGTAATGTTCTCGTTGGTCTTTTAATCCAGGCGAACGTAAAGGAGTTTTGACTGCTATTTCTTGTAGTCCAAGCGACATCCAAGAGGTGCGACGTCCAGCTCCTTGTTAGGATAGTCAATCGTGTCATTTTATTCAGGAAAAAAAATCTACATGGCCATCCCCCGCTACATTAGCCATTTTAGTTCCTGCCCTTTAATACGCTAGTCCCTATTACTGTATGAACTTCAGATAGTTGGCCCTTTCTCTCTCCCTTGTCATTAATATACTGGCCCCTGTTACTATATTTTGGCCCTTTATGTCCCCATTTCTTTAATACACTAGCCTTTGTTACTGTGTGAGCCTTGTATAGTTTCGCCCTTTCTCTCCCAGTCTTTAATACCCCAGCCCCTGGAACCGTTCCTGCCTTGGTTCATTGTAGAAACAAAGATTACAACTTAATGCCTTGCACACAATTGTTAAAATCACTTCACAACTTTTAAAAAACAGTTTTTAGCGAAGATAGGGAAAAAAACCCACCCAAACATGGCAATACAATAATGAGTGCATGATATACAAACACACAAGCAAACAACAATAACAACAACAGCAGCTACAATGCTTCAAAAACAAACAACCGCCAAACAAGCCACGAAACAAAGACACACACACACACACACACATGGCAAACACCGTCAACATACATAGTGATGTTAATGTCAACACAGCTGTCACCAGTCATTTTTTTTTTCAATATACGTGTGATGTGTTTCCGCACACAGATACGAACACATACGTTATACATCACCCCCCCCCCCCTCCATCGGCATCATCATCATCATCATCACCATCATCACCTCCAGCGTTTCTATTTTCATCACCAATCAGTCGTCTTCCCTTGTGTTTTCAAAAGACGTCTTCTTTTTCTCTATTTCCGCCTTTTTGTTTAAATACAACCAACTTTCGTCCTCTATCTATAGGCGCAGGCGTAACGGTGTGGGGAAAGAGTTTGTTTACCAACCACATGGTTCCGGGTTCAGTCCCACTGTGACACCTTGAGCAAGTGTCTTCTATTATAGCCTCGGGCCGACTAAAGCCTTCTGAGTAGGTTTGGTACACGGAAACTGAAAGAAACCTGTCGTATATGTGCGTGTGTGTGTGTGTGTGTGTGTGTTCACCACCGCTTGACAACGAGTGTTGGTTTGCATGCGTCCCCGCAACCTAGCGGTTCAGCATAACG
>NC_068982.1:190005162-190006881 GCF_001194135.2 Octopus bimaculoides | reverse complement strand
TCAATAAAAAAAATTTGCGAAGATATCATTGACATTGTTATTATCTAGTGTAACAATTTAAAAATGATCATAAAAGAATCAATAATATAGGCGATTGCAGGCCCCCAAAAAGGCATTAAATAGCTGAAGGATTTAGATTAATCAAAGGACATACTAAGTATGTCTATCTGCTGGAAATAACAGTCAAAACTTATTTAAATCACCAAAATACTCTGATAATAACTACAGAAATCAACGGTCTGAAGGCAAACGGGCCAAGACAATCTCTCAAGAGCTAATTTAGCTGTTGCTCCACAGATTGAAAAATTATGAACAAGTTTTATAGATTTTTCGAATCCTATTAAATTTTCATCAGCGATGTCTATATCAATTTGACCAATTCCAGAGGAACAAGCAGCCAATCTATACCTACTGTGATTGTGTAAATATTTAAAACTGGAGGCACTATTCTGCATACCGTGTAAACCACACAGCCGAACGGACGAGGATATTAGAGAACACGATCCTTAACTCCAGCACGGAAGTCTTTGGACCCTGCTTGCACTTCAGGAAATTCCTGGCGTCCTGGGATCCATACACTAACAGGGTCAATTACGAATTATGGTCAAAGGAAGACAATCCCTTGTTGACAGAATAACGAAGTCTTTTCCTTTATTTTTTAGAGAGGCCACTAGCTCTAAAAACCACACCTACACTCCGTTAGCACAGGTTGTAGGCGGGCATATGAAAGAAAAAAGATTTTTTTAATAGTTGGCTAATTGTAAATCAATTTCTGACTTTGGGTTGTAAAACCCCATGCCTTCATCAGATGCCATTTGGCGTCTATATCTAGCGTGTTGGTGGAGCTAATCTGCACCCTTTAATATAATCATATAATTATAAATTAGTATAAATTGCTACCTGTATGGTTTTTTATGTCACGCTGGCCACTTGATAAAATCCTTAAAGTGGTTTTATCCTTAATTTTGTATAATATATATGTATATATAAATATTAAAATAATAAAGTTAATGTCTGGTCATAGAGTGACTAATTGTTTCGCATCCACGAAGGCAGTAATCTTGCGGACGACTCAGACTCTCGGATTAGAGCCTGAGTCGTCTGCGAGGCCACAGCTTTCGTGGCTGCGAAACCATTGGTCATTCTATGACCAGACATTAACTTTATTACTTAAATACTTTACTGTTCTATATTTTAAAGTGTGCTTCTCTTTCTGATATATGACACACTGACAATATATATATATATATATATATATATAAGTGTAAGATCGAGGGATCGAGGTATAGGAAGAAAGTTAGCTACAAACAATCCTTAATAAGTATACAAAAAAAAGCAATCTTTCAGGTACAATAGTGGTTTATTGAGACCGAAAGCTGTGGATTTTTTGTATCGAAGAACGATAGGCTGAAAAAAGTTCTTCGTATATTCCGCGGTAGGCGACATATGTTGTTCGGATCTTTCCTACTCCATTCCGTAACTCTGGCATTATATATATATATATATATATATTGCTCTTTTAAAAAATTACGATTTATGCATTGTTGTCTCTCAAATATTTAAAATCTACAATTAAGAGCCCTATCTACTCGCTGGCGGTACCTACCCACCACTACCCATTTTCCTTTATTCAAAAATTCTTATCGCTCCTTAAAATTATGGCTTTTAAGTGTTGATTTCTCAGCCCAAGAATTACAGTGTGATGTGCTGCTTGACTGG
>NC_068982.1:189999448-190000473 GCF_001194135.2 Octopus bimaculoides | reverse complement strand
ATATATAGTGTAAAATCACGTGGCTTAGTGGTTTGTGTATGCGGCTCACAATCGTAAGGTCATGAGTTCGATTCCCGCGACACACTGTGTCCTTGAGCAAGACACTATATTTCGTGTTGCTCCAGCCCAGTTGTACCTGTATTTCAAAGGACCAACCGTGTCACATTATTTTATCTTGCTGAATCCCCCCACCCCCCGTGAACTACGTTAAGGGTACATGTGTCTGTGGAGCGCTCGTGCCACTTGCTCTTAATTTCGCGAGCAGACTGTTCCGTTGATTGGATCAACCGGAACCGTCATCGTCGTAACCGCCGAGAGTGCCAATAAATAATATATAAATATTGTTTGAAATGGTGTACAACTTTTATATATCAAGAAAAACGAGGTAGTCAGGATTTGAACTTAGGACGTTCAGGTATGGAAGTAACGATTAGAAGAAAAAAAAGGATTTGATCAGGCATTATCCCTGTTTTTCTTTTCGCACAACAATGGTTTACAATAAAGGCCACTCTTGTAACACTACCACCCCCAGCACCAGAAGTACTACGACAACCACCACCAACACCGCCTGAACGACCGGAATATGATGTAAAGAAAAAGCTCAGTTTTTCATGCCTGTAAACCTCCGTTGCCGTCATCGAGTTTTGTTTGTTGTTTTCGGTCATATTATTGAAATTATTCTTCTTGTTATTACTGTATTTTTAAATGCTGTTGATGCTATTGTTCTTTGTTGTTGTTATTGTGGTGATGGTGGTGGTGGTGGTGGTTACGGGTCGAGTCCAGGAGAGCGATGGAAGGAGGAGAGAGGCGTGCATGTTGTTGTGTCGTGGTCGATGATTCCTCATCATCAACATTTCACGGGTCACGTCACCAACAGAATAAAGACTACAAATTTAATAAAAACTCATTGGAAACAACACTTATTTCACCACATTCAATGACGGAATGCGCAAATGAAAATAAATAAGTCAATAAATACAGAAACAAATAAATAACTGAATGGGAAAAAAAGCAGACGACAGGCT
>NC_068982.1:189997719-189999283 GCF_001194135.2 Octopus bimaculoides | reverse complement strand
GAGAGAGAGAGAGAGAGAAAGAGAGAGAGAGAGAGAGGGAGGGAGAGAGATGGGTTGCTGCATAGACAGAGGGAGCGACAGAGACAGAGACGGGTGACCGCATAGATAGAGGGAAAAAGAGAGTGAAAGGAAGATAGAGAGAGAGAGAAAGAGAGAGAGATGGGTGCCTGCATAAGGGAGAGGTAAAGTAAAAGGAAGATAAAGTGATTGAGAGAGAGAGAGAGAGAGAGAGAGAGAGAGAAGGAAGGAAAGGAAGAAAGAAGGAAAGGCAAGATAGCTGACTTGTGAGATACACAGCTGCATGGCCGGACAGATGTATATCAATGGACGGATAGATTTCTAAGTAGGATGGCTAGAAAGAGAGATTGATTGAAAACACAAGTGTTATGCTTTAAGAGCATAATAAATATTTGTTTGCAACAGGAAGTGTACATGTGAATGAAAAGGTCTTCTTAATGAAGTCATCGAGGCATGACTGCATGTTTTTCTTTACGCTGTGACCAACATCAAACAACATCGACCGCAACCCCTGCTTTCTACGTTCATCGCTAATCATTAGAGTTGTTGTTGTGCACGACAACACTAACGAAACTAATATACAACTAGACTAACCAGAGATTGAACACACAACCGATTTGTTAGTTTATCTTTTACTTGGTTCAGTCATTTAACTACGGCAATGCTGGGGCATCACCTTGGGGGATTTTAGTCGAATTAATTAAACCCCGTACTTTTTCTTTAAAGCCTAGAACACATTCTATCGGTCTCTTTTGCCGAACCATTAAGTTACGGAGACGTAAACATACCAACATTGTCAAGCGATGCCGGGGAACAAGCAGGTGCACGCACACATATATATATATATATATATATTATACGACGGGATTCTTTCAGTTTCCGTCCACCAATCCATTCACTAGGTTTTGGTCAGCCTATAGTAGGAAGCACTTGCCCAAGGTGTCACGCAGTGGGACTGAACCCGGAACCATGTGGTTGGTAAGCAAGCTACTTACCATGCCGCCAAGTCTGCGCCTACATATGATTCAGTTAGAGGTTGTGTTACCCTCATGAAGGGATGGTTTCACCCAAGGAAATACTGGTTCAATACCTTCTTCCTTTATATAATACTGCATCCTCATAATGGCTGATTTTGTATAATAATTGCATTTTAATATGTATTATTGTATTTTTGTTTATGAAATATCCACTCTGTTGACAAATGTACGAGTACTTACTTTTTTTAGTCATATATGTTTAAACTATACGTGAACATAAAAACTATATAACTGGTCGAAACCATCATGATATCCGTGGGGCAGCTGATGATGGAGGTATGTTGAATTGCTGTGGAATAGTATAACACACCCTTTTGATATATATATCTTTTGATATATATATATATATATATATATCTTCGCCATAATAGATCGCTAGCCACTAAACATTTTTTATTTTCTCTCTGCTTATTTCTGTGTTCCTTTCTGTTGAAGAGCGTAGGCTCGAAACGTAAAAGACTTTCTCACTTCCCGAGTGTTAAACTAATACATCTGTTTGTTGTTTACAC
>NC_068982.1:189996463-189997343 GCF_001194135.2 Octopus bimaculoides | reverse complement strand
TATATATATATATATATATATTACTGAACATAAAGACAAACATTTATATATGTTTGTCTTTAAGTTCAGTTATAATAAAAATTTTACATTAATCTGATGGGTTACTCCATACTTTTTGCGGAGTACAAATTTATTTTTCTTAAGCAAAAATATTTTTGACCGTTATTTTGAAATTTCGGCCAGTTAAGACATCGTCGGACTGTTCTAAACAATAACATACCTCCAAATTTAATAAATGGACCCATTCTAAAGCCAAATTGTCATTTCACTCAACCCTACACATCGAAGAACGAATTTAAAGTCAACAGAAACTATATAAAGCCAAGATTAACTTCAATAAATCGAAGTCCCTGTCAACACTATTCATGTTTAAGAATCGTATACCAGTTATTGCAGATGACACATGATTATTAGAGTTTCGCTGTCTAGACAATCCTCACCTCACGGCATTGAGCACTGTTCGGAACTTTCCGCTTCTACCTACCTACCTACACCGCACACAAACTCGAATATATCATTATATTAAATTACCTCACCCTACACTTACTTCATAGATGGAGTTATACTTTACCAGTTCTTCATGATTTCGATGTGTCTGTGCGTGCGCACTCAAATAATACATGTCGAATATAAAACTGCAAAATTGCTTATGTTTATTTATATATTTATATTTCCACTTAATAATTAATCCATGCATAATTACGTACCAGTGTGTGTGTGTGTGTGTGTGTGTGTGTGTGTGTGAAAGGGAGAGTGAAGCTATTGGATTTTGTGTTTTGTTTCTAATATTTGCCGGATGAACAGTTCGAACGGCTGGCTTTGACCCACGATAACCTGCAAGGAAATATATACGTTTGAATGTACATAAGTGCGTATAACC
>NC_068982.1:189995174-189995485 GCF_001194135.2 Octopus bimaculoides | reverse complement strand
CACACACACACACACACACACACACACACACACACACACACACACACACACACCTGCTGCATAAACACTGAAGATATATCCACAGTAACTAAAAGGTCAATAACAGATCGTTAAACTCTAACCATTGCAGTACATCCGGGTAGAATCAACTTGCATTGATGATTAATGTTAATGAAAACATATGCTTTCTATTCCGACTACACACACACACATTATATACCCACATACATATATATACTTTCATACACACACACACACACATAATATACCCACATACATATATATACTTTCATACACACACACACACACAC
>NC_068982.1:189979784-189995074 GCF_001194135.2 Octopus bimaculoides | reverse complement strand
ATATATATATTATTCTGCTTTTGTTTTTTAATTTATCAGTTTTAGAGAAAATGCCGGTTTTCAACTCGAAAAAACCCCAAAAAACTCATTGGAATCCAGAGAGAAATTAGATAGTCATGGTGTAGGTATGTACGTGCGCACACGCATGCGTATGCGTATGTATGCACATGGACGTAAGCATGTATGTGTATGTGCTTGCACGCACATCTGGCTGTACGCATGCGTATGCATGCAGCTGTTTGAGCGTATATGTACAATCTTCTGCTTTCATTTGAAAAAAGTTTCTCACCAACAGAGAAAAGAAGACAGATTCCAACCCCGAATTCGGGTTTTTAATGGAATTTAGAAATCAGCAGGATAGTTCCGTGTCTACAGATGTATATCTGCACACGTGTTTTTTCGTAGATGCAGGCATATCATTGCATTTTTGGATCCACATGTTTTGATCTCGATCAATGTGTGTGTGTGTGTGTGTGTGTGTGTACACGTTTGTATGTTTATATGCATGTGTACATGCACATATTACATACTAAACTTTTGAAATGTTTTACATATTTTCACAGTTCCATTTATAACTGGTAATTGTAAGTTTTTTAATTAACCGTGTCATTTCTGGTCTTGAAAGTCATCGTCCGTCAAAACTCAATCTAAGGTTAGAGGGTTCTGTTATTTTTTTTATCTTTAAGATAATATTGTCAGAAAACTGGGTTCTTTTACCTATCAAGCACCCCATTTTTCTCAGTTCCAGATCATTCTGACTGGTCTATTCTACATTTTACGGGGGTATTGACCAGAATGTTCTACCAATATCCTTTCATAATGGGGGCCAGTTTCTTCTCACTTAACAGAAAATTCTTATATTGTAATATTCAAGGCTATGCTTTGTACCGACTGCTTTGTATAAATATATTCTAGAATGCACAACCAAGGCTAAGACACCCTCGCTCTGTCCTGTGACTCCATCTTGAAGTTCACTACATGGAATGATTGTACTCTTTCCGGTAGGACAAAGTTTTGATATATTTCAAAACAAGTTCTCTGGGACGCTTATTCTTGCAGAGGAAATCTAATAGGTGGATTATTATAGCTTAGATATGATAGGTAGATAAAATCTTGAGGACATTTTCAGAAGCTGCTTATAGCGTGGGTCTCATCTTCGGTACTAATTCCATAGAATCTGCATCAGGTGTCACAACTAAATGGTTTACCTGTATCCTTTATCGCTATATAGATCAATATTCTATTCTTATTTCTAGATAATCAAGTGCCTATCCTCCGATGTGGAAGTATCTGGTGGTGGTTAATAGTTTACCCTTTCTAACGGCAATAACCCAGAGCACATCGAGCGTCCAGTCAAGTAATCCAAATGTTGGTACCATGACATATGCAACAAACAGTTGCAGGTTACTGGTTTATTGCATTTCGGAAACTCAAAGGATCCTTTTTATATCATTCTACTGAAATATTCTATGGATAGGTGCAGGCGTAGCTGTGTGGTAAGACACTTGCTCACCAACCACATGGTTCGGGGTTCAGTCCCACTGCGTGACACCTCGGACAAGTGTCTTCTACTATAGCCTCGGGCCGACCAAAGCCTCCTGAGTAGATTTTGTTGACGGAAACTGAAAGAAGCCCGTCGTATATATGTGTGTGTTTCGATGTTGGTGTGTTTACATCCCCGTAACTTAGCGGTTCAGCAAAAAAAAACCGACAGAATAAGTACTAGGCTTACAAAGAATAAGTCCTGGGGTCGATTTGTTCGACTAAAGGCAATACTCTAGCATGGCCGCAGTCAAATGACTGGAACAAATAAAAGAATGAAAACTAGCACTCCGTCGGTTGGAACGACGAGTGTTTTAGTTGATCCGATCACCAGAACACTTTGCTCATGAAATTAAAGTGCAAGAGGCTGAGTATTCCAGGGACAGGTGTACCCTTAATGTAGTTGTCAGGGAGATTCCTATGATCCAGACAAATATCTTTCAGATTTCCCCGAGAAAAAATATAAAGGATTGCCTGCAATTATAAACACCACCACAGAGTGATCGTCCCTTGAAGTACACCCCTGCTATATTTTATCCTGACAGAGAAGATACAATCACTTCGTCCATTTAACGTAATGAGAGAAGCCAATAGCAAAGACAGCCTTGACTGTAGTTCTTAGAACCGCTGACATCCATGAGTGACGAAGAGAATCTAATACATTCTGATAAGCTTCTAAACCAAACCATTGCCAAATTTTTCCGATGCTGTCGCATATCTGACCCCGTCATTTTGTCGATTTCAAGATCTTCAGCACACCTGCGAACCCCCAGCAGCTTGTTCTTTTGTGATAACATCGTTATTATATTAGAAACACTATGTAAATAGATTGTTACCCAACCACACGGTTCCGGGTTCAGTTCCACTGCGTAGCATCTTGGCCTAGTATCTTCTACTATAGTCCCAGGTCGACCAAAGCCTTGTTAGTGGATTTGGCAAGCGGAAACTAAAAGGAGCCCGTTGTGTGTGTGTGTGTGTGTGTGTGTGTGTGTGTGTGTGTGTGTGTGTGGCACGGTTCCAGGGTTCGAGGCTGCAGCTTCCTAAGTGAGACGTCAACACCCCAACCCCAACTACAGCCCACGCACGAACACACATACATGCATGTTAACAGGGTCGGTGTATATGTATTTACGCCGATGCGTGTACGAGTGCACACGTATCTGTGTATGCGTGCAGACCTGGAAATGTGTATATGTACGTGTGCATGTTTATATATATATATATAATCTTTCCTCTTTAAGTCATTAGAATGCAGCCATATTGGGGCACCACTCTGAGGAATCTTTAGTCGAATGAATTTATCCCAATACTAGTTTTTTAAAGCCTATGCTTATTCTGTCGGTCCTTTTGCCGAACCGCGGACATAAACACATCTGTGGTTGTGGAGGACAAAGACACACACACACACAAAACTGATCGGCCCAAGGCTATATATTAGAAGTCAATTGGCCAAGGTGCCACACAGTGGGACTGAACCCGGAACCATGTGGTTAGGAAGCAAGCTTCTTACTACATAACCACGCCTGCATATATATATATATATATATATATATATATGCGAGTTACTACTGAATAGTGAAAAATAATGTCAAATAGATATAGAAAAATTTGTGGGCAATATGCATTCAACATTAACATAATTAAACAAATACTTGTCAGCCAATCAGTGAGCGGAACCAAAGCAACCAATCAAACAAAGTAAATGAGAAGATACACACAAACGAGAAGGCAGGCAATATTAACTGATACGATGTCACATGCATACATACATACATACATACATACATACATACATACATACATATTAATAAAGTATAATAAAATAAAGAAATAAAAATGACAATTAGATGTTAATGAGAAAGCGATAATTGTTGATGGGAAACAAAAGAATGATAGGAACAAAGGAAAGAAGGAAGGAAATAAACAAACAACAAAGCCATACAAACCCACGAAACAACAGCAGTTGTGAGAGAGGAGAAAACAAAGAAACGGAATGATATAGAAGTAAAGAGAACTGTGTGAGAACAATTGAGCGAAAATAAAGATAAACATTTTGCACTGAAAAATCTGAAGGAACAAAGGTGGCTTTGTGATTCAATGTGTGTGTGTGTGTGTGTGTGTGTGTGTGTGTGTGGGCAGTGCGAATGAGAGAGAGAGGTAGGCTAAGGAGAGGAGAGAGAATGCCTGGACTTCTGTCGGACTGTCTCTCTTGATGCATGGACGGGAGAGGCTGTAGATGTCGTAGGAGTTGTGTGTGAGTATATATATCTACCTACATAAACACGGATGTGTGTGTGTGTGTATGTAAGCGTGTATATATATATATATGTGTGTGTGTGTGTGTGTGTGTGTGTGTGTGTGTGTGACTGATAGATATATGGCTGCAAGGTAGATAGATGGGTAGACAGACGCACGTAGTTATATTATCAATCTGCATGTTTATACATGTGGGGAAATATACATACACACACGTGTGTATATATGTATGTATATGTTCTTTAGCGACGTAAGCAATATTAGTTTAATATATATATATATATATATATATATATATATATATATATGTGTGTGTGTGTGTGTGTGTGTGTAAGAGAGAGAGAGAGAGAGAGACTCAGATATACAAATGTATGTATATATTTATATACACCTTCCAGTCGCGTACACGCATATGTATGTATAACTTCCTGTCACGAAATACGTGATAGCCAAAATATTATGACCATTAGACACATTGTATTATCCATGATAATTAGCCGTGGTATATATATATATATATATATATATATATATTTGTATTAAAAAGTAATAATTGATGTTAGTCAATTGTTCTTGATCAATATCCATTTTCTGTTTACTTTATATATATATATATATATATATAAAATCTGCAGCACTCCCGATAACTTCTTCAGCTTATTCTGATACTGACTCTTTCTGTAGTTTCTTTTTACCAGTCTCGCGCTTGCATTGTCGGCTGCTGTTCCTGTTGCTGATCTCGCTCTTCTTCCACTTCTAATTATTTACATCGTCCTCATTAATAATATATCGTCGTGCTATTTTGTTTTAAATGTCTCAGAGAAAAGTTTTCATCGGTGCATGTACCTCTCTCTCTGCTTCTATTTCTTTCATACACACACGACGAGTTTCTTTCAGTTTCCGTCTACCAAATCCATTCACAATGCTTTGGTAGGCTTGGGACTATACTAGAAGACACTTGCCCAAGGTAACAGGCGGTGGAATTGAACCCAGAATTATGTGGTTGTGAAGCAAGCTTCTTACCACAGACACGCATGCGCCTCTGCGTGTGTGTGCTTAGACGTTACTTGCAAGTCACCCTAACCTGATAGATTGTACGATACTTTCGCTAATTGTTTTAGGTACACGTATTGTCGTGATATGATGTAGACAACCTCTAAGTATCCTCATCATTGATGCAACGAAACATTGTAGATATAACAGTTAAAGTTAGGGGTGTACCAGTTGTCGGCTGGTGAGCAACGGGAAATGATGTGCCTTAGCCAAGGGCTCAGTGCCTCACTCGGTCCATTCCACTAAAATCTCAGGTTTTGTTCACATAGTAGAAAGAATGCCGTTAGAATAAAATACTCTATATGCAGTGCAGAAATAGAAAAGCAAAATATTGAATGGTATAATCCCCCGTATAGTTTAAATGTTTTTTTTTTATGCTTATTAACAAGTATCTCACTGTGAACTATCAATATAAACCGTAGACGTAAAAATCGCGTTTTGATGAACTATAGTTGCACAACGCCATTGCTTCCATAACGCGAAAAATTTACAAACCTAACACCCGAAACTCTCCTCATCTATGCAATTACGACACTCTTGATATCTAAAGTAGCAACGGCATGTATCGTTCTGAAATATTAGTTTATCAAGTTGTGTTTTCTCTTACAAAAATCAGTGAAGCAATAAGATATAGTGAACTTAGTGAAAATTATTTTAAAGGAACATTCTCGCAACATATATATACATATATATACAATATATATATACAACATATATACAACATATATATATACAACATATATATACAATCAGGCACTTAGCAGAATGCGCCACCATTTCATTTATATTGCTATTATAATTTTAAAAATCGATTGGTGCAATATAGAACACGTTTCCCATTCAGTAAGTGTTCCAGAGACGAGATTCTTGTCTCTTACAAATGTAAAGTGCCTTATTTCAGCTTGTGCAATTTTGAATAAAAGAATCATAAGAAATTCTTGCAAACACTCCTAACGGTATTTATTGAAAAATTTCAAATATCAACAGGTTAAAATAATTTAATCATCGAAATGAAAGCCATTCTAGGAAAGATTGCGGCGTATAAAACATTGCTTACTATCAACCCTAAAACTATCATCTTCCTTGCGGAAGTGTATTTTACACGCATGATACTAAAGACATGAATATATCGCGTGTCCGTTGAGTAACAATAGAAAAGATGATTGTGTTTCCTAACAGGTTTTGGTAACCAATCAAATTTTGGTGACTAATATGTCGATGCAATTTGAAATAAATTACACAAACTAAGTATTGAGAACTTTTCGTTCGTTTTATCTTCTTGCAGTCACTGGAAAGGGGCCACATCGAGGCACACTTCAAACAGTTTTGGTCGAATGTATCGACCCCAGAACCTATCTTTAAGTCCGATACTTATTCTATCTTCTTTTCTATCGAACTGCTAAGTTACAGGAACGTAAACAAACTCGCACAGGTTGTCAAGCAGAATGGGGAAAAACATAGACAAATAAATACTACTATAGCACTCCGTCGATTACGACGACGAGGGTTCCAGTTGATCCGATCAACAAAACAGCCTGCTTGTGAAATTAACATGCAAGTGACTGAGCACTCCACAGACACGTGTACCCTTAACGTAGTTCTCTGGGAGATTCAGCGTGACACAGATTGTAACAAGGCTGAATCCTTTGAAATACAGGTACAACAGAAACAGGAAGAAAGAGTGAGAGAAAGTTATGGTGAAAGAATACAGCAGGGTTCACCACCACCCCCTGCCGGAACCCCTGGAGCTTTAGGTGTTTTCGCTCAATAAACACCCACAACTCCCAGCCTGGGAATCGAAACCGCGAACCTATGACTGAGAGTCCGCTGCCCTAACCACTGGGCCATTGCGTCTCCACACAGACAAAGAAATATATCGGCACACACACACACACACACGATTGGCTTCAATACAGATTCCGTCAACCATATTCCTCCACAAGGCATTGGTCAGCCTTGGCTTACAGTAGAAGGCACTTGTCCAATGTGCCATGCAATGGAATTGAACATGAAAGTACGAGTTTCTAAAGCATGCTTTTTTAACCACACCACCATGCAAGCGCCTCTCTCTTTCTCTTTCTCTCTCTCTCACACACACACACAGACATACATAACGTATATACATATATATATATGTATATATATATATATATATATATATATATATATATATATATATATATATATATATATACACACACACACACACACACCCCTTTGCAATATGTAAAGGGCAGACGTGATCACATGTAAAACTTTGTGAATTCTCCTTTCTATGACAGTTTTCTTTGAGTATATTTTTTTTGTCTTTGACAAAGCCATCACACTGGAGAAAATGGTAAAACACCATTAAGGAATAACTGTTGAATATGGTGGTGGTGGTGGTGGTGGTGGTGGTTTGGACTAGATAAAAAAAAACCCAACACAACACAAAACAAAGTCGTCCGAGTAATTTATCTAAGAGATGAAAGCAAACCGTTGTATGTAAGGACGCGTGTATAAGGAATAAATTAATACAGCTACGAATGAGTGTATATATGCAATGTGTATACACCTATTCACATACACATGTATATATGCATACACATACACACAAGCATAATAAACGTACACATACACACGTAACTGGCCCTCCGTCGGTTACGACGACGAGGGTTCCAGTTGATCCGATCAAAGGAATAACCTGCTCGTGAAATTAACATGAAAGTGGCTGAATACTCCACAGACATGTGTAACCCTTAATGTAGTTCCCAGAGAAATTTAGCGTGACACAATGTGACAAGGCTGCCCCATCTTTGAATTACAGGTACTGCTCACTTTTGTCAGATGAGTGGGCTGGAGCAACATGAAATAAAGTGTCTTGCTCAAGGTCACCACGCACCGCCGGGAATCGAACTCATGGCATTACAATAGTGAGTCGATTACCCTAACCACTAAGCTACGAACTTTCAACACATAAGTACATAGCTATGTATGCACACACACACAAACGTACACACACACAAACGTACACACGCACAAACGTACACACAAACACACACAGACATACACACACAGACATACACACACAGACATACACACACACACAAGCAAACTAAAAATATATGCTGTAATAATAATAATAATAATAATAATAATAATAATAATTCACAGACATTGTTGTGGTGGATTAAAGAAAAAAGGAAACCAAGATCATAGATATTCTTTTCTACTCCGAACGTAACGGCAGACGAAATAGCGCTCAGCATTTCGCCCGGCCTGCTAACGATTCTGCCAGCTCGCAGCCTTAACCAAAATCATAGATATTGCCATACCTGGGGATGCATGAGGAGATGGCAAAGAGCTGGAAAAGATGGAGAAATACAGACTACTAAAAGAGGAAATTGCAAGAATGTGGGTAATGGGGGGAGTGACTATTATCCCAGCAGTTTTAGGGACACTCGGAGCAATAAGAACTGGGTTCGTGAAATACGTCGGAGAAATTGACACGAGGGTAGAGTAGGGCCCAAAAAACTGCTCTGTTGAGGACAGCGGGGTTTTGAGATAGGTGCTTGGGTATTGAGTGTCTTTCACGAGAAGTTAACATCCAGGTAGCAGAGCTTATAATTTGCGGAAAGAGACCCCGTGAAACCTCTGTTAACAGAGTACTGTCTTCTCTGACAGATTCAATCCGAGCAGGTGAGGCCGAGAGCTCTGAGAAGTAACATATTAATAATAATCCTGTTGGATATGCCCACGGGCATATGGCGTAGTGGTAAAGAGCGTGGGCTACTAACCCCAAGATTCCGAATCCGATTCCAGGCTGTGACCATAATAATTATAATTACATCGAAAAATACCTTAGGAATGAGAACCCAGCTTCGAAACTCCCCTAAGACACCTGATGAAGGCTGGAGGGTATATCAGCCGAAACGTTGTGTTAACAACAAACAAGATGAGGACAAATATCCGTCAAATGTAAATAATGTACAAAATAATCCTTTTTATTATTGGCACAAGGCCTGAAATTTTGAGGGAGGGGTTCAGTTGGTTACGTAAGCCTCAGTGTGTAACTGGTACTTATTCTGTCGTCCCCGAAAGGATGAAAGGCAAAGTTGTCCCCAGTAGTATTGAAATTCAGAATATAAAATCGGAAGAAATACTGTTAAGCACTTTGTCCGGCGCGGTAACGATTCTTCTAATTCACCACATTAATAATAATAATTATTATTATTACTATTATTAGAGGAAAAAAAAGTCAAATAAACGAACGGCATCTATTTCAAAGTATATATAGCTATGTAATTCATGCCACAAATTACTATTCATTCACTTCTTCAGACATTACAGTACGAATCACAATCAACTATAATTGGTCCCACGGTCAGCTTTCGTCTTTTTATATTCAAAAAGCGTTTTTAAACAAAATATTCACATGCTATTATTTATAGTTTCTATATGTTCCATGATATTCCAAAATAAAAATCATTTCACGTTCTCTTGAAAAGTTTATAAAATCTTTATGATGCTAGCGATATTGATAGTGTGTGTGTGTGTGTGTGTGTGTGTGTGTGTGTGTGTGTGTGTGTGTGGTCAATTGTGCGCAGTACGCGAAGCTGAAGAAGCCACTATGTTGAAACATGTTTGTTTTAGATCACGTTTTCCTTATTTCTTAAAATTTTATTAAATTGATTTTACTGGATTTACTTCTCCCGCTTGTTGCTTTTAGATTTCAAAGTGTCCCAAAGGAAGTTTTCACCAACTAATTGCATTGGTAATCCTAGTTAATCGATATGTTTTCTAGTCACTGTATTTACATATGTGAAACCCTGCCTTCTTCCCATAAATAAATCTAAGCCTTTACCTACCAATGACCCCCTGATATGCGTATGAACATCTGCTATATGGACATACGTGTGTGTGTGTGTGTGTGTGTATGTATATATATATATATATATATATATATATGGGAGTGAGTGTAATTAAGTATGTACCTGAGAGTGTAGATAAATATACGCACAAACATATGCACATATATTCACACAGGCACACACACATATATACATACGTTCACATATATACATATGGACTCGTGTATAGGTGTGTGTGTATGCATGCATCCACATATGCACATGCTCACATATACACTCGCACATTCTTGTTGCACATATATTCATATATATATAAACATATATACACTCAACCAGAAGACATATCGCTCACACATAAACGCACATACGTATTGTGTGTGTTTATGTGTAATTCATTTGCATGTCAGCATGAACACACGTTTGTCTTGGAAACAAATCCAGGCATGTTTCTTTGATAGTTTCAAGATACCACCCAGTCCTCCTCCCCATTCTTTCTTATTCAGTAACTGAAGTAGTTTTCCAAACCATAGGCGATAGTCTTAATAATAATGATGATGATGATGATGATGCTGGTAGTGATGATGGTGATGGCGTCGAACGAAAACGAAGCAAATTAGTTTATAACTTTTCCTAACACGACTGGTCACAATTAAAACTCAATACACAACAATGGCGGCCGGTTGTCTTAGAAAGCAGACGAGAGCTGTTTCAACGCAGACGATACAATGGTGGTCGTTTGAATGGCAGAAGAAAACGACAAACTAAAGAAGCGTGGATAGAAATACAAATATACACTAGCATTCGAAACCAAACAGACTCCGTAGTTGTATGTGTTTTCATTCTATAGATCAACTACTTATGTTTGTATGTACATTAAACACTTTCTTTCTTTGTTTCTTTTGTTGTTGATTTTTGTCGTCATCGTTGTCGTAGTGGTGGTGATGGTTGTTGTTTTTGTGTTTGTTCGTAATAAGCTTTGGTGTTTATTACATGCTTCTATACAAGTGAATTGACTGTAGGACTACAATATAGAACTAATGGCTGACAAGTAGTCAGCTCACATCTGACGGATGCTGTTTCACAATGCCAGCGAATAGGAAAACAGTTTAATTCTCCTTGCGTTGCTTTATTTAAATAATGAACAGGGAATAATCAACCTTTCTGTAAAACTTATCGGCCATAGTTAACCGTCCTATATCGGTTAGAATCATTCACACCGCACAAACACTCCAGAAACAGGAGTTAAACTGACACTCTTATAATTTTCCTATGGTTACACAGAGAATGAAGGAGTTGAATATGCTTTATTGTTATTTATTAATAAAAAGTGGTTCTCCGTCAGTTATGACGATGAATGTTCCAGTTGATCCGATCATGAAATTGAAATGCCAGTGGTTCAGCACTCCATAGACACGCGTAAACTTTAACGTAGTTTTCTAGGAAATTCAGTGTGACACAATGTGACAAAGATGACCCTTTGAAAATACAGGTACTACTCATATTGGCCAGGTGAGTAAACTGGAGCAGCGTGAAATAAAGTGTCTTGCTCAAGGACACAACGTGTCGCCGGGAATCGAACTCACGATCGTGTGCACCTTCACTAAGTTATTTACTAGTCTGAGATATTCATTCGTGCCCATGCTACAGCATTTATTTTATAGACATACAGTATTCATAACATTTGTAATATTTTATATATTTCCAGACTTAAAGATATTTACTTTTTATCTACGTTTTTGACCGCCTCGCATGCAAAGGATGTTTCTTTTTCTATAATTATTGATCTATTTATTTTTTTATTTTTTGACCGCTACCCACTTGCCCAAATCAGCCAAGCTGCCAAAGAGCTTGATCCGATCCCTTATGCAATTTCGAAAAAAACTTTTTTGTAATCTTTACTTATTGTAATCTATAAAAAAATATTCGATATAAATTGGATTCATAAGTTTTATTTATTTAATACGTTCTACGATATTGTTCATTATATTGGGTTGGTGCATAATTATTGCGACTTTTTTCAACAAATTTTATTCAACAAAAACAATAACAATATTTAACAAAAACATTTTTAAATGACAGTCTGACAGTCTGCCAAGCAAATGAGAAGTATTAATTGAAGTAGATGGTGAATATGCTCCGGAATAATCATTTAAAGATGTTACATGTTGCCATTGTTTTTGTCGAATAAAATTTGTTGAAAAAAAGCCGCAATAATTATGCACCAACCCAATATATATATATATATATATATATATTAGTGTTTATGTCGGGATGAAGAACAAGACATTTAACTGCGTCGTCTGGAGGCGAGGCTAGAACGCAAGAGTTCAGGAGCTGTCGGTGTTATGGAGTTACTCTTTAATCACCACTACTACTCGCAGATCTGCTGATTTGGGGTTGTGGTACAGATCAAGGGGCCCACTTAGAAGAAGTCAAATAGCAGAAGACAGATCTGTACCAAAGGCATACAGGATTAAGAGAACAGACGGCTCCTAGATATGTGTCAACGGACCCCGTGGTGTGTGGAGGTACCCTGATGTCCTATGTACCAGTCACCCTACCCAACAGTTAAATAGACCCTGGACGTTAACGATAAACTCAGAAAATCAGAAGACTAGCAGAATAAACCGTAAACAAATTAACAGAAAACAAAAAAACATTGCTGTATTTTTCCAAGAAAAACCACGGATCTTTAAAATTAAGCATAGAGGTTCATGATCATCGATGTCTGTAAAACAGACATGACACAAGAGAGAGAGAGGGAGAGAGTGAGAGAGAGAGAGAGAGAGAGAGAGAGAGAGAGAGAGAGAGAGAGAGAGAGAGAGAGAGAGAGAGAGAGAGAGAGAGAGAGAGAGAGAAAGAGAGAGAGAAAGAGAGAGAGAGAGAGAGAGAGAGAAAGAGAGAGAGAGAAAGAGAGAGAGAGAGAGAGGATAAAGTGAACCACTACTGTAATTCGTACATCATTATTTTACATTAATTAACCACTACGGCACAACTAGCTATGTTCGAAGACACCGTCACCTCCTAACAGCCAAGGCCGAAGTAATCAGAGCCGAGAGATGTCTAAAGCTTCTGTCATTCATCCAACATAAAGGTTCAGAAAAAAACTCTCGTGTTTATGGACGAGAAGGTCACTGTGGACGCTGAGGTGAATCACAGAAATTCTCGAGTGATTGCATACAAATCTTCTGACATCGCCCTTGTGTTGCAGACTAAGAATGGTGCCTCTGTGATGGTATTTGGAGTCGGGGCGAGTGATGGAAGTGTCATGGGTCAACACTTCATTGAGTCTGGCTTGAAGATCGGCTCAAAGGAGTATCTGGACATCCTGAAGAACTGTCACCTTGGATGGAACAGAAGTTTGGGCTTGACAATGTGGTGCTTAACCAGGATTCTGAACCATGTCATGGGTCAAAAACAACACAAGCCTTCTTTGGTGAGAAGGTGCCATTTTTTGTGAGGGCCAACATGTGGCCCAGTAATAGCCCAAATCTCAACTTTCTCGATTACTTTTTATGGGGCGTACTTCAAGCAAGGACCAATGCTTCACCACACTCGAGTGTCAACAGTTTGAAGACCTGCATCGTACGTGCGACTCGCAAATTCAAAAAGGCGGAAGTTGCGGCAGATGCAAAAAAATTTCGTTCTCGTGTAGAGGCAGTAATTGCAATGTTGAGTGATAAATGGTTTTGTTGTAATAAATGCTACATTAAAATTATTTTAATATTTATAATTAGTTTTATGCATAACTTGCGGTGGCAACGCTTGCAGTGGCAACGCTCGCCATGTCCATAGCTCGCCATGTCCATAGCTCGCCATGTCCATAGCTCGCCATGTCCATAGCTCGCCATGTCATAGCTAACCATGTCATAACTTATATTTACTTTCATTGAAACCTATCATAACAAAAGAAAAAGAAAATAACCATAAGTACAAATCTCTCTTAAATCACACCTTTCGTTTAGAATAGGGCATATTAGATAATGCAGCCCTGTATAATCCTGAAAAGAAACGATGGCCATAACTGGAGTGTCTGATCACGTGCTTGATCAAAGGTGATCCAGGGCGAAGCAACGATTCTACTATAGTAAAAACTAAATCTATTAATCCTGAAAACAATCTGGTGGTAAAAAAAAGACGTGATTGTCACGGATGAAATGATAGTGGCTGCTCGATCGATGGAAGGTCATTACACTGCAATATTCTCTCCACCCGCTGCATTCCCGATCCTTCACTTTCTTCTCTCCCCTTTCCTCTTCTTTCTCCCAGTCTTCTGTCTTGCGTACATGTATTTTCGAAAGGACGTCCCAAGTGATAAAGTTAGATTCTGATCTAAAGGAATCGTTATTGTAATCTTCCACCGATAATCCACTAATGAAGTAATGTGTTTGTGTGTGCTGTGCAGATACTCCAACTTACGTTATAGAAAAAAGCAATGTATCCATGATAATGCCGATGTAACTTACATTTCGTAACACGAGTCATCCATAACGTGGAGATACCTGTATCATATGAAAGAAACAATTGCATATGCTCTCTCTCTCTCATGTGTGAACTTTGACTGGCGACTGTTGGTGCTGCCACCTACGGTTGCTTTCGGAGTAAGGGACGGAGAGAAAGAGAGTTTGCTAAGAAATAGAAGGGAGGGAGAATTTTCTCTTAAGAGGAGAGAACCGCTCAGGGCTTATAATTTTCTCTTTTGCTTTATTATTATTATTATTATTATTATTATTATTATTATTATGCAAGGTCATTTTCTTATGAGTGAGAGAGCATATAAAATAATATTTCCATACAATTCACCTTTTTCTTAATTGGGTGTCCTAATAGCTGTAGATGGCGTTATTTCGTTCTTATTAGAACTTGTCAATACAACGTAACTTGGGATCATGAAACTTATTGGTCTATGTTTATTTATAACATTTAGGAACTATATACAATTTTTTTCTTACTCTCTTAACAGTGGAAAAAAATGAGTGAAGAGATAAATTTAGGCAGTACTATGAAAACCTCAGAGGTTTGGTATAATAATTTTAATTTTAAAATTAACATTATACACGAGTAGGATCGATATTTTCTATTCTCTTTATTTTGAACAGTGGAGGAAAGACGAAGAGGAAAACATATTGAGTAATAGGAAGAGGAGGAAAGTCTATTAAGCGTTTAGGATTTCATTCTGGGAGTTTCACATTTATGTGAGTGTGTGCGCGCATTATTTCTTTATGCATTGTAAACATCCTTGCCGACTCGTTTTCTACTGGTTTCATTCTCTCCCTTATGTCCGCTCACTTATTCCAGCAACATTTCACAGTTGACGCCTCCAAAATCAACAATATTATCGATAATGGCACGAAATTGTGATGAATTTCGGCCGATCACCGGTGAGGGTTGAGCAAGTCTACATCATTTGTGACTTTTCTTGTTTGTCGTGTGTTCCATTGTCTTCCCACGCAACTTTTTGGCTCTTATATATCTTATAGGATTCAGGCATTACCCTACGGCGATGCTGTAGTCTTAAACAGTACACCCTCTACCAAGCAGTGGCATGGGTACAGGCAATGACTCACACACACACACACACACACACAC
>NC_068982.1:189976670-189979054 GCF_001194135.2 Octopus bimaculoides | reverse complement strand
CAGCATCTTACATTATGAAAGTCACATCGAGGACTGTATTCTTTCAAGATGACCGTGTAATTTGAGGGATATTTGAAATTAAAAACTAAAAAAATTAGACTTATAGGCGCAGGAGTGGCTGTGTGGTAAGTAGCTTGCTTACCAACCACATGGTTCCGGGTTCAGTCCCACTGCGTTGCACCTTGGGCAAATGTCTTCTACTATAGCCTCGGGCCGACCAAAGCCTTGTAAGTGGATTTGGTAGACGGAAACTGAAAGAAGCCTGTCGTATATATGTATATATACATATGTATGTGTGTGTATATGTTTGTCCTCCCAACATGGCTTGACAACCGATGCTGGTGTGTTTACGTCCTCGTAACTTAGCGGTTCTGCAAAAGAGACCGACAGAATAAGTATACTAGGCTTACAAAGGGTAAGTCCTTGCTCGACTAAAGGCGGTGCTCCAGCATGACCACAGTCAAATGACTGAAACAAGTAAAAGAGTAAAGAGTTATGCCTAGAAAGCGTTTGATCATGGGTTACGATTTTAGGTATGGAATATCTAAGACTACATTATCCAATGTGTCGTTATGTATTTTACCCGGCGTGCTGACCGTTCTGTCAGCTCGCCGCTTTTAATAATAATAATAATAATAATAATAGTTCCAAATTTTGCTACAAGGGCAGCCATTTTGGGGGAGGGGACTATAATAGTAATAATAATAATAATAATAATAATAATAATAATAACAACAATAGCGAGGTTTTGAAGTAGTATGTGATTGCCTTCCAGAGAATTAAAACATGTTAGTGGTGAATGCATTACATCCGACAAGAAACCCTCATCCTTCGCGCTTACACACAAATATATGCGCCATTAGCAAACACACTCTTTACAGAGTTGTGTAGTGATTTATCGCATGTGCAGTGATGCCACCCCAATATGTCAATAGGGGTTCTCGTCCTACCGAAATTCCCAACCGTCCCACGATGTCGGCAAGTTTCCTCGTTACATTTGAAAAATGGTGTTTGTTTTTTAAAATACAAACAACTACAACAGCAAAACACATTAGAGTTCGTGTGTCTGTGTGTGTAATGGGAATAGTGCGTGTGTCTAACGATAATAACAGAGTGTGTATGTGTGTGTGTGAGAGAGAGAGAGAGAGAGAGAGAGAGAGAGAGAGAAAGAGAGAGAGAGAATAACACCACTCATATAGTATAAATTTTTCAACAATAAATTTAAATGGGTCATTTGTTGTCATTTGTTGAAAAACTTTAAAATAGAATACTCTCCCTCCCTCCCTTTTTTCCGTGTACATATCTAACTCTCTCTCTCACTATTCCCCTCTGCCTGACTCTTTTCTTCTGTCCCCTCTTCCTCGCCTCTCTTTCTCTCCCTTCAATACTAAATCCTAACCGCTTGGTTGGTTAAGGAGTAAATAATACATTTCCAAAACTCGAAACAGAACCCCGTACCTCCACTTTAAAACTATCCCGGAAATTTAAACCAGGGAAGTAAACAATAACAACAACAATAAATAAATAACCAACACAAAACGGAAAAACAAAAACAATAATATATGCGAAAAGAGAAAAGTTGAACGAGATTTGATAAAATTAAGAAAATGTAAACAAATCTGGGAAATATTTTTCAAAAAGCCCTCACACTGATCACACGATGGATGACTAAAAGATAATGATGACGATGATGATGATATAATTAAGGCAAATAGAGAATTTATGGGATCAGAAGATGAGGGATCCGTGGTGTGGTGCCCATAATTTTGATAACGCATGGAGAGAGAGAGAGAGAGAGAGAGAAAGGAGAGAGAGAAAGAGAGAGAGAGACCAATCGTTTCTTATTAGACAGCAGAGCCGTTACAGACGTGTGTGTCTTTATCTTCAGTTATAATAAAAACAATTTTACATTTAATCTGATAAGTTATTCTATACTTTTGTAGAGTACAAATTTATTATTCTTAAACAGGAATAGTATTGACAGTGACTTCGAAGTAACGGCCAGTCAACCCATCGTCTTATACATACATACATCTCTCTCTCATATAGATAGACAGACAGACAAGTAGACAGATAGACAAGTAGACTGACAGATAGATGAGGGTAATATGCACACACACATAAATATGTATAGAAAGATAAATATTTATAAATAAAATACATATATATATATACAACTATTGATATATACGCGCGCTAGTGTGCGCGTAGCAAATTAACCCGAAGGAGTATTAATTTATGCTAATTATATCCTTGAAGGTCTTTATAAATTACTCTGAAACCTGACACAAAAGAAAGTGGGGTCTATGCGACGTTATATGTATATATATATATATATATATATATATATGATAGAGAGAGAGAGAGAGAGAGAGAGAGAGAGA
>NC_068982.1:189973428-189976387 GCF_001194135.2 Octopus bimaculoides | reverse complement strand
TATATTTTAAATACTGATTAAAAGGTGTGTGACACAGAACAGGAAACTCCGCTGGTGAGAGTGAGGGTCACGACTGTCTGAGTGCGTAAGGGAGAATATATTAAACGTGTTTGTGGATGTGAATATGCGTGTAGGTAGAGAGGTAGGTTGACAGCTAGCGAGAGAGAGAGAGGGGGGAAGAGAGAGACAGACAGACAGACACATAGGGAGACAAATAGATAGACAGACCAAAAATTAACTCCTAGTCGCATGGTTCTGGGTTCAGTCCCAATGTGTGGCACCTTGGGCAAGTGTCTCCTACAAAAGCCTCGGGCCAACCAAAGCTTTGTGAGTGGATTTGATAGATGGAAACTGAAAGAAGCCTGTTGTTCAAGTGTGTGTGTGTGTGTGTGTTCACCCATCGCTTGACAACTGGTGTTGGTGTGTTTACTTCCTTGTAATGTAGCGGTTCGGTAAAAGAGACCGACAGAATTAGTACCAAGCGAAAAAAAAAAGTGGGGTTAATTCATTCGACTAAAAATTCTTTAAGGCGGTGCCCCAAGTGAAAGATGAAAATATAATGTAGGTTCCAATGAAATAGGAACTCATTGCCGTACGACGAGGGGTGATCTCAAGCGATGGCTATCAAATTCACCCTCATATGTATATCTGTGCGTATATACATACGCATGTACTTATATTCACCAATGTACATCTTAATTGTGGTTTTTATTGCAATCCGGTGTCGTGTGCAGTGAAGTCAGGGATTTTGGATTGATGGATCAGGGATTGAAGTCAGGGATTGATGGATCGAAACTGGGCAGGAACAGAATTCCTGTTGACCATAAAAAGAACCTTTATCAAACTCTACAAACGATATGAGTAGTAGATATATTGATAGATATATTGATGATATTACATCTAATACTAACCACTCCTACAATGACAACCATTCACACACACACACACACACACACACACACGAAATGTTTGTTTTTGTAATAGTTATAGTAAGATATTATCAACGTTGCTATGGTCACCTGTCATATTGAGAAAGATAACAGGAAGATGACGACAGCGATGATGATGATGATGACTATAACGATGGTACATTGTGATGGTGCTGTTGTTGTTGTTGTAGGACTGGGTGTCGGTTGGTACGATGAGGAAGAGGTGAAGGAGAGAAGGTTTATTAATCTTGGAAATTAGAGCAGTTGATTTGTTGTCATCCGACACCGGGGCACAATGGGATAAGGTACGGCACCAGAGCAAGACACACGGCGGGGGCGTGGGGGTGGCTTAAGTTAGTAGCAGTGGTGGTGGGTGGAACGGAGTGCGTGTGGCGGAGGGTCTCCTCGAAGAACTGCATATTTAGCGATGGTGTAAATCTCATTTCGTCACCCACCACTTACCTCGTCGGTGTTTACCATCTCTTTGATAAATACGACCTTCGTTCAGCCTAATTCCTCCTCAAATGCGTTCTCTTATTTCAATAATACATATGCTATTGGATAGGTTTTAGAAATCCCTTACTTTTCTTTAATATTCTTCGTAAATTTTGGCACAGGCTCAAGAAGCTTGCTTCCCAATCACATGTCTCCGAGTTCAGTCCTACTGCATAACACATTGGGCAAGTGTCTTCCACTATACCCACGGGCCAACCAAAGCCTTGTGAGTAGGTATATATATATATATATATATATATATATATATTATAGAGATAGATAGATAGATAGATAATTGTTAAAGAGGACAACAAATGTTGAGGCAAACATCTCAAGTCATATATATATTATTATTATTATTATTATTATTATTAAAGGAAAAAAATTCAAAGTCTTAAAGCTTTTTCTGGGATATTCCGTCATCGGAAACAAATATATGTATGTATGTATATATGTATGTATGTGTTTGTCCCCGCTCCACCATCTCTTGACAACTGATGTTGGTGTGTTTACGTCCCCGTAACAGCGGTTCGGCAAAAGAGGCCGATAGTACCAAGCTTAAAAATGAATAAGTCCTGTGGTGGATTTGTTCGACTAAAAGGCAGTGCTCCAGCATGGCCGCAGTCAAAGTGATTGAAACAAGTAAAAGAGTAAAGTCAACAATTCGAGGATGAGGTCGTGACTTCAGGAAAAGTAAAGTCGGCAATGGTGGGATTTGAACATTCAACACAAAGAACCGGAAGAAACGTCGCTAAGCATTTTGACCGACGCGCTAATTGTGCTGCCAGTTCGCGGTCTTCACTTTTCTTTCATATGCCTCTCATATTCCACTCCAGGAGATTCTTCTAGATATTGTTTTAACCCTGGGTCATTCCTACACGAGAAAACGTTTCATAAAACACGTTCAAACTGTTATCGTTTCCACATCTTTCTGTGTCATAGATTACACCACACAAAATATGTTTTGTTTTTTAAGTTTAAGGGAGACCTGACATCGGGAAGCTTCCCCACCATCAATATTTCCATTGGAAACTGGAATTTTTGTTTTCCAGGAAGGGGAACCCAATCAACCCTAAGCCGTACAGACGATATATACAAATATATACATACACGCACACATATATATATACACACACACATACATACATACACACATACATACATACACACATTATACACATATATACATACATACACATATCGTTGTTGGCACTCCGTCGCTTACGACGTCCAGGGTTCCAGTTGATCCAATCAACGGAACAGCCTGCTCGTGAAATTAACGTGCAAGTGGCTGAGCACTCCACAGACACGTGTACCCTTAACGTAGTTCTCGGGGATATTCAGCGTGACAAGGCTGGCCCTTTGAAAATACAGGCACAACAGAAACAGGAAGTAAGAGTGAGAGAAAGTTGTGGTGGAAGAGTACAGCAGGGTTCACCACCATCCCCTGCCGGAGCCTCGTGGTGCTTTAGGTGTTTTCGCTCAATAAACACACACAACGCCCGGTCTGGGAATCGAAACTGCGATCCTATGAC
>NC_068982.1:189968263-189970132 GCF_001194135.2 Octopus bimaculoides | reverse complement strand
ACACACACACACACACACACACACACACACACACACACACACACACACACACACACACACACACATATATATATACACACACATATATACGCACACATACATATACACTCATACATTATATATATATATATGATGCATATGCATATATAAATACATATGTATACGTAAACACTCACATTATACATACATGTGTGTATGTGTGCTGAAAATTCTACCTTGAGAGGCAAGATGCTTTTTACTTCTTGATGATGATGATGATGATGAAGGGAAAGATGAAAATGATGCTGAATAATGAGGATGACATTGCTAAAGAAGGTGACGATAACGATAACTGACGATGTTCGTGATGTTATGACGACGGCGACGCCATTATGACGACGGCGATTACGTTGATATCCTTATGACGACGATACTATGAACGGGATTATTATTATCATTATTATTATTATTATTATCATTATTATGTTGTTATGAAGATTAGTAAGCGGTGGAGGTGTTGGGAGGGTTGCTCGTAGAACAAACAAAAGCAGTATAGCCACCCTCCCCGTCTCCCAACCTCCACACACGAAATGATAAGAAACGAAATGAAAATTCGGAGAATGTCCGAAAAGTCATGAACTTGGAGGAAACTGCAATCCGGAGACTGTCAGATTAAGATTCTGTACCATTTCTGTCTTAACTGGATTTAAATAAAAAAAATATGTTTATCTGTTTTGTAACAGAACGACACACACGCCTTCGTTGTCGTCTGCCAGGGACTAACGCATGCGCACTGCACTCAACACAGCAGACTTACTTTATAATCAACCAATCGGCTCACTAAACTAGACTTGAAATGACAACAACAACAATTAAAACAATAAATTAATTACCAATGCATGCTAATTAAGCAATGAAATGGATTGATGACTGTCATTCTGGTAGTTTTTATCTTTTCTCGTCTATTTTTCGTTTCAGCCTCACTTTCTTAAATATCTAAACATGACACGCATAAACAACACACACACACACACACACACACACACACACACACACACACACACACACACACACACACACAAAGGTGTACAGATACATTCACTCATATATTCATTTTCAAATATAAACAAATAGACGACACATATACACGCCAACACGCTCCACCATATACTATAACACACACACACACACACACACACACACACCAGTACAAACAAACGTATATATACAACACTTGATAGTACATACACACATACATCCGCACGCCATCAATCACACCTACACATACGTACACCTACACAGAAACCCCGCACATACATATATACACACTCCTTGCTTCAATTTCTCTCTCTCTCTCTCTAGTACCAGACCCTCCTCTCTCTACGCCCTGCCCCTCATTCAGATATAATTAAAAGGAAACAGTTTATGTAATAAATCTGTCTCAAACCATATCAGACACCGAACAGACAGACAGAGTTAAAAGTTTACTAACGATATTACGGAATAAAGAGTCCGATTCGATTCTAGGTGGTCTCCTCTCCCTCATCCCATCACTCAGCATCAAACTATTTCACTCTCTCTCTCTCTCTCTCACTCGCTCTCTGTCTTTTCCAATGTAGTCTAAAGAAAACTGTGTGTGCGTGTGTTCGTTCCAAATTGATGAATCACACTCTAGATTGTTACTCTGAGTTTCCAACTGTGAAAATACTTCGAGTTATAAAACTATGAAACTTTGTATTTTTCTCGCCTGAAGAAAGGTACTTAGCGAGAAACTTGCATAGCAACGGAAACTCAATGATCGGATTGGAACAAGCAAATCTCTCTCTATATTATAATATATGTATATATATATATATATATATATATATATATATATATATATATATATAT
>NC_068982.1:189966645-189968034 GCF_001194135.2 Octopus bimaculoides | reverse complement strand
TATATATATATATATATATATATATAACATACAATATTTATACATATAATATACAATATATATACAATATTTATATATATATATATATATATATATAACATACAATATATACACAATATTTATATATAATATACAATATATATATAATGTACAATATATATACAATATATACAATATTTATATATATAATATACAATATATACAATATTTATATATATATAATATACAATATATACAATATTTATATATATATAATATACAATATATATACAATATTTCGGTATTTATGGCCTTTTTCGAACTGAGTTAAAAATCCCGCCGGAATCCATTTTATCTTTCATCGTTCCAAATCGATAAAAGAAATATGAATCAAATACAGCAATTGATATTATCGACGAGTCCTCTCCCATACAATTTCTGTGGCCACATGCCCTAAGTTAAAGGTCAACAGACAGGTCTGAGACGTTGATTTTTTGGTTAATCCACAAAGTTTACAAATTATTTAGGTTAAATTTAGCGAGAGCAGACAGTGGAGTCGATCGGTGATTGGAAACCAACTGAGGATTCGATATTCATCGATAAAATTCCTCGTATGTAAAGGCAGTTCTCTCTCCAGCGTAGCAACGAAGGATTTAAGTCTATCACGAACGCCAAGGTTTATAAGGCCGGACTTTAACCCGGTTTCCATGGAGAATAAGCGGCTAGGATTACAACACTCCTGCTCACTAAACAGGACGCCACTCCGTTTCCAGGTTTACTTCCCAGAAAATGTTGGAACGCATTTACAGCTGAGTGGATTGAGGCTACATAAAATGTTTTGTTCAAAAGCACAACGCACCACTCGGTCTGGGGAATCGAAATTACGATCTCACAATCGTATGTGTAACACCCTAACCTCTGGGCCACGCACCTTCATTTAATGTTGGGAAACACGTTGATTTTCGGTTAATTTTTTAAACATATTTTATAAATCAGTTCAGTTTAATTTAGCAAGAAAAGATGGTGGAGTCGAGGGGTTAGCGGAGAACCAATTAAGGATTCAATGATTTCGTCTGCAGAATTGAGAAACAAAAACAACAATCAAAAGAAGATCTTTCGATTGTATCGAAATTGATTTCAAATTTTGGCACAAAGCCAGCAAGTTCAGGAGAGACAGATAATCGATTAAAGCGATCCTAGTGATCAATTGGAACTTACTTCATCGACCTCGAAAGGATAAAAGACAAAGCCGATCTGGGCGGAATTTGAACTCAGAACATACAGACGGAAGGAGTGCTACCAAGCAGTTTGTCCGGCGTGTTAACGATTCAGCCATTTCGCTGCCTCGCTTTCATAACAACAATAACAATCGTCAATTACATCGTCTTTTCCGGAATTTTTTGTTGTTTT
>NC_068982.1:189959977-189966510 GCF_001194135.2 Octopus bimaculoides | reverse complement strand
GGAGAGGTGCAGCCGGAGGGTTACACATCCATCCATCCATACATACATACATACACACACACACCTTTAGAATCAGACATGCAGACAGGACAAAGAAAAAGAGCAAGATAACAACAAAGGGGGGGGGGAGAAAAAGAAAAGGAAAAATGGGGAAGAAAAGGGAAAAGAAAAGAGTTGAAGAAAAAAGCTGAGCAGAAGAAAAAGAAATTAGATAAATAGCAGGATGGGAGACGAGGAATCGGAAAGAAAAGATAAAGAAAAACCCAAGAAAGAAGCCTCTCTTCCTCGATTCGGTCCCGTTTTAATCTGTTCCCAAGTTAAGACATCATATCTTAAAACCGATCACTTGTCCCTATGTCACGGATATATTAACCCCGAGTACGCTCGGCTGCTTCTTGCTGTCTACCTTGCTACAAATTAACTTCCCTGCTCCACCCACCCCCACTAACCCACCTAATCCATTTATCATCATCATTATTATTATTATTATTATTATCATTATCATTATTATTATCATTTATTCGTCTGTTTATTTTATGTACACCAGTCTTGATATAATTAAATATTTAATTATTTGTTTACAGCCGCCCACTTTATATAATTGTTTATTTACAATATTTATTTATACGAGTAACTGTTTACTAATTTATTTGTCTAGTTCCTTTGTGTCAGTGTGTCTGCTTCGTTCTGGACGATGTTTACTTTACTGTTAAAATTAATGTTCAATATTACTCTAGCCTCAAGGGTGGAACATTCAATGTGCTTAGGATTGTCTGCCGGTACGTCTCATTCTCACACACACACACACATTCTTTTCTACTCTAAGCACAAGGTCCGAAATTTTTGGGGAGGGGGCCAGTCGATTAGATCTACTCCCAGTACGCAACTGGTACTTAATTTATCCCCCTCCCCCGAAAGGAAGGAAGGCAAAGTCAACCTCGGCGAAATTTGAACTCAGATCGTAAAGATAGATGAAATACCGCTAAGCATTTCGCCCGGCGTGCTAACGTTTCTGCCAACTCCTCGCTGCAAACTTCAGGACTAACTGTTGTTACACTAAAGAGACTAGTGTGACATTCTGATGCAGGCTCACCATACACTTGCAACGTAGAGCTTTGCATATCGTTACACCAAACAATATAAAACAAAACCAAATAAAATACTTAAGGAAAATACATCCTTTATAAAACTCCACACAAAAACAGATGATTAAGGAAACATACTCATCAAAATATCAGCACGTGGCTACTGGTGTATAGAAAGTTTTAAAACAGTTCTATATTTAAGTGATGAGGAATTATGTACATTATTTACATTTGACGGATATTTGTCTTCATCTTGTTTGTTGTTAACACAACGTTTCGGCTGATATACCCTCCAGTTTTCATCACTACCCCATATGCCCACGGGCATATGGCGTAGTGGTTAAGAGCGCGGGCTACTAACCCCAACATTCTGAGTTCGATTCCAAGCAGTAACCTGAATAATAACATCGAAAAATACCTTAGGAATGAGAACCCAGGTTCGAAATTTCCCCAAGACACCTGATGAAGGCTGGAGGGTATATGAGCCGAAACATTGAGTTAACAACAAACAAGATGAGGACAAATATCCGTCAAATGTAAATAATGTAAAGTTTTAAAAACCTAACGGTGAAGTTTTGACTGCGGCAAAGGAATTAACATTGCCGATGCATATTGCTAAGGGTAAAAAAACTCTGGGTGAAAAAGTCTACAGAAATTCACTCAATATGTAAGAAACAACACAAACGCCAAATATATTCAGTTCTTAGTAATATGACTGTAAACGTCTAGAAACGTCAGATATGAATTTAGGGAGCTCTACTGTCCAAAACCAACCGTAAAAAATTCATTTGAAAATATAAAGGGAATTTTGAACGTAGCCGTGTGTTTAACGAAATACACACGTATGTGCATGTATATGTGTGTATGTATGACTTCTCTTTGAAAGAAAAGACCTAATATTCAAACGGTTCTTCCAACAAATTCCAAATTAACTACCAGCACCCAGATATATCTCTGCAAACGCTTTACTCGAATGGGCAATGGCGTCCACAGTATGACCGTAACTTGAAATATGATTAAATGTCTACTCGGATTGTGGTACTAAGTTTACGTATCTCAATCACCAAATTTATGTCCTTGTTAAGTCATTTAACCCATTAAGTCTCACTGTCCTATAAATAGGACACGAAATGAGGACATTAAATAAGCTATATCACATTGTCTCAGTGTCCTATTTATAGGACACCGAGTATTTCCATTTCTACTTGAAACAAAGGAGTTTTAATAATTATTTGTTTTCATTTTAACCGATTTTCAATCATCTGTAAAAATTTTAAAGTAATATTCAGAAATTTAAGAACTCTGGGACTTAATGGGTTAAAAAAAAAAAACTAATCTTGAACTGCTCAAAATCTTTATTAGAAATGTATCAACGAAAATTGTGCCTTTTGATTAGTTTGTATCATATTTCTGATATATAAATTTTGCTAATTACGTTCGTGAAATTAAGGCCCATATAATTACAAATCGTTGCTATTATGCAAAAGTGTCGTAAGTCCAAAACGTTGCTTTTTCAGAAAACGAAAAAATAGTTTCACGAATCCATAGAAAAACCGTTCTGCTACACTTTGACAATTTTTGATATCTTGGCATCTGAAGCAGCTGGAGATACGATAGCTTGACCAAAAGAACCGGCTACTGCAAGCAAAAATAAATATTGAAAAAAAAAACGCATTTGGCCAAATTTGGACATACGACAGTTTAACATAACAGTAACGAAATAGATTGAAAGTGAGTTTGTGAGTACAAGGTGGATTAATGTTGCACTGAAGAATATTTTGAAAGTTTTCATCTTCAGGCAAGAATTTTATACTGTGATTCTTTGGTTACAACATTGAACTTTTAACGTCTCACTTAAGAGAGATGGAATCCGACACCACAAAAGTATTATGCAGAATATGGACTGTAAAATTACCATCCATCACCTGAATAGCAAGTAGAAGAGGAAGAAAAGAAAAAACGTCGAGCTACAAAAAAAGGTCTAGCAAAGCAGTTTATGCGATGCTCAAGCGCTTCTGCCAATCCACTGCATGTTAGTTGAGCCAGCCACCGGCAACAAATCTTCACATATACGGACAGATGTTCAATGCACACTCTCACACACAAATATACCACTTGCTAAAATCAGAGCCAATGCTAAAAAAGCACTATAAAAATTACGATAAAGATACAGACAGGAGCAATGCAATGAATGTTTCAGAAATAGGCTGACCTTTGCTTGGAATACATGGATAAGTATACAATACCAATTGATTTCACGCTTTGTACGATAAACATGCTTTGCGATCTTCAGTTGAAAACAGCATTTAACATATATTTCTAAAATATTCACTACGTTAGCTCGTGTGCGTTCCTAACTTTAAACGTCCCACTCCGTTTAAAAGAAACGATCGTAAACAAGAAAAAATTTAATAAGGTAGTGTTATTACCGTTATTTGCAGTAATAAGGTGGTTAGCAAGTTCACACCTTTACAGGTAAAGCCTCCCTTTGGTCATGAATGACTATGTAACTGCATCTAGAAAGTTCCCCTCTGAGGCACAAGTCCGGGAAAGGTTATTTTTTAGAAAACCAGCAGTCAACCATGCATACCAGCCTCCCCTCACCACGCCAACGGAAAGGCAAAGGGACCGATACAGCTTGGCACCAGTGACGTCACAACTCATTTCTAAAACTGAGTGAATTGGAGCAACGTGAAATAAAGTGTCTTGCTCAAGAACACAACACGCAGCCCGGTCCGGGAATCGAACTCACGACCTCGTGATTGCGAGCCCGACGCTCTAACCGCTAAATCATATATATATATTGTTATATGGACTGTTAGATATGTAATTCGTCTGACGTTCCGTGTGTCATGTGGTTCGTCTGAGTTCATTGTTTCATTGTTGTTGTCTTGTGGGACTGTCGTAGTAAAATGTCATTGATATATATATGGCGGACATGACTTTTGTTTATTCATAACGAACATTGGGTGAGTGCGTTCTTTGTATGTAATTGAACAATAAATGTAATAATTAAATTGTATAACTCGTTTTGTTATCTCTGCGAGTCACCCGAGGGAAACATAACATATATATATATATATATATATTTGATTCTTCATTTTTTCGATTTTCTGTATTTCATTCTTTACTATTTATTTTCGGTGAAGCGGGGTCTCAGAACTTTTGAAATTTCTAGCAAAACACATCTTTCAGTCTGCCAACTGAAGTATCATCTTATTAACCTAGATTGGTCTCGTTCAACTTAGTTCCAGTCACGACCTAACATTGTTTTCAAAGTTAAATTTTATAAATTTTTTGTCGGTTTCTGGGATTAATCATTTTAGTGAAGTAGATTTGAAGAGAGAAAAAATATGGTCTCTGGTTATTGAAAATATCTTCAACATCAAAAGTTACTCGATTTGGGGTCGAATGTGAGAATTATAAAATATGTTAGGGTTATCAAAAATTTATATTTCTATTTTCATAAAAGAGAACTCCCAAGATCTCTTCATGGAATTTTGCTGATCTCATTGTCTTAGACTGGTGAGGAAAGTATTTCTATTTGGAGAACTAGAGAATGAAATGATGGAGAAACTGCTGATCTGCTGTATCTTGGTAGTCACAGTATCAAGACCACCAGATGCAGTTATACACCGCTGGTCACAATGCGCTTCCAATTCTGTCTTGATTGCACCAGTCATTTCCATCTTGACCCAAATTGCTTAAATAGTCTTCCCATCGTCGTGGAGCGTTTCAAAACGACCTTTTCCGATCATTTGGATAGACTCAGCAACTGCATGGGTTCACCTATTGTCTGTGATCCTTGCGATCTGTTCAGCTCAGTGGAACTCGTTCAGCCCAGTGGAACTCCGTTCTCGAATGATCTCATTTCGAATTCTTTCTTACTCTTACGTCATTTAGTATCCTACAATCAATATTTCAAAATGAGATACGTAGAGCAGGATACTAAATGAGGTGCAAGAAAGAAGAATTCAGCTGTTGGTTGTTGGATGGCGAGAAAATCTATAATAATGTTCCACAACATTGCTCTTGGAGTGCCTTGGAATGTTCCAGGGCGGGTTGAGGGTCAATGCGATGAACAACAGTTTTTATTTTATTTAGAAGAAGCGATGAGATCAAGTAGATAAAATAGACAAATGGATCGTTAAGAAACGTGAAGATATGCAAGGGAAATATACCAGGGAGACTAACTCTCTTAGATGCTCTTCGCCATTGCGTTAAACTCTCTGACAAGTATACGAGAAAATCCAAACATACCCACTCGTTTAACATCGGCGAAAATAAATCACCTGCTAAGTAAGGATGACCTCAAAAACTATATACGAAAATTCAAACGGAATCCAAGAATATTTAGCAAGGATGTCGGTATGCAGTTTGGGGTAAATAAGGGTGCAGTTTGAATTATGAAGGGTCAACAAAAGATTTAATTGCAAAGGTTTAAAGATACGAAATGATATGACTTGATTGCTATGAGGGAATGAAGGATACAGGTATTTTGGAATGCTGTGGGTCAGTAAGATAATGGAAAGGGAAAAAGTATAAGAGAAGAATTAGGAAGGTGCACGAAACAAAAGTAAATGGCAGGAATGTCAGCGAAATAATAAATAGATCCGAAAACAGATTGAGATTTGCGGACGCGGTGGAGGGGGAAAATTGAGGTGAGGCAGGAGTGAGTGGAAGGATAGAAATGGGCCTACTAAAGTAAATGAAGGGGGCAGAAAGAAAAACACTTATTTAAACCCATTTGTTCCGTGGTTCCAAGTTTGAATGAGAAAGGTTGTTCATTCATTCAATGTCTTTGAGTGTACGATCCATGATGTGCAGAGATGCCGTACACTGATAATGAAACTGGCCATTGTGGCGGAGGAGGTGGCGACAGGTTGGCCTGACATATATAGAGGTGTGCTTCGAATGTGCTGACGAAAGTTACCAGCAAAGTAACAGCCTGGCTTTCCCAATGTAAAGTGCAGCCCAAAGTTTATAGAGGATGCAGTATATGATGCTGGAAAATGTACAGCATAAGATCTGAGTGATGTGGTACTGTGACTCAGGGCCAGTGGTGGTTGTAGTGTTTTACATGTGGGCACAGATGTTGCACAGTTAGTGAGCGCTTTTAAAAGTGCCTGGTTGTGTATGGCCGGGTGGGCGCTCTAAAGCTTCTAATTAGGAGATTGCCAAGGTTCCGATCTTAAAGAATGTGGAGAGATTAGTGCAGAAAAGATTAGAATGGTTAGTGGAGTGAGAGGGCACGATTCGGGAGTTACGGACGAGTGTGTTTCAGTTTGAGGATGAACGATAGCAGGTATGTGGGTGGGGAAGTGGAGAGAAGAGAATCCGATCTGTAGGTGTATGTAGACAGAGTAAAAGAGCAGGGCGTACCTAGGATGGCCTGTGAGCGGCGAAGTGTATATATATATATATATATATATATATATATATATATAT
>NC_068982.1:189959105-189959645 GCF_001194135.2 Octopus bimaculoides | reverse complement strand
ATATGTAGGAGAATTTGTTTTGGGACTTGAAAATGCACCTGAATATCAAAACGTAGTTGTTTTTAAATTTTGTAATACATTTATTCAAATACCAAACCAGTTTCGAGAACTTTTTACTTACCAAAGGTAAAAACAAATAAAGAGTAGGACGCCAGAAATGGTTAGGTACAATAACCACATAGGGTTCACTGTCAGGTAAAATAACTATGAAGGTATCGTGTTGGTAGGATACTATAGATATACAAGTACTAGATCTATGATTTAAATTGGATTTGATAGTGTGTGTGTGTGTGTATGTATATCTATATATATAAAAATGAGAATGTGTGTGTGTCTGTCTGTCTGTCTGAGTGAATCCCTAAAACTCGAGAACTACGCAACCAATTTCATTCAAATTTTACACATGCCTTACTTAGGGTTCCAGTTGTGTTTTAGTCAAAAAATTTTTTAACTTCTTGCAGAGTTCGAGCCCACGGCAACATAATATCTCCTCCACTATTTAAGTATTACGTGTCAAAAGTGAAACAAAAACACTCATGT
>NC_068982.1:189955508-189956319 GCF_001194135.2 Octopus bimaculoides | reverse complement strand
AGTGATGCGTGTTAGGATCCTATCTTTTACTCTGTGTGTGTGTGTGTGTGTGTGTGTGTATGACACATGTGTGCGCGCCCACATACACGATATAATATTCTTTTCTACTCTAGGCACAAGGCCCGAAATTTTAGGTGGGAGGAGCCAGTCGATTAGATCGACCCCAGTATATAACTGGTACTTAATTTATCGACCTCGAAAGGATGAGAGGCAAAGTTGACCTCGGCGGAATTTGAACTCAGAAAGTAAAGACAAACGAAATATCGCTAAGCATTTCGCCCGGCGTGCTAACGATTCTGCCAGCTCACCGCCTTAGACGGCCGAGCACACAAGATCTGGGTAGAACAGTACCCAAGAGAAGTGTATGAGCGCTGTTTTAGGCTCTCATCTAATTCATGTGCGAAACTGGTCGGCAAAATCGGCTGAAATGGACCTAGAACTCTGAACGGTATTGTATATTAATAGATCCACTTAATTGACAAATATATGAGTACCTGTTTTCTGTGGCTTATGGATCATTAAGACGATTGCGAGCGGGCGCGTGTGTATACACAAACACACACGTGAGTATGTATATATATATATATAGTGAGAATTTACAAATAAATAAAAGACGAAGACGAGTGTGTAAACGAAAAACAGATGTATTAGTTTAAACGCTTGGGAAGTGAGAAAGTCTTTTACGTTTCGAGCCTATGCTCTTCAACAGAAAGGAACACAGAAATAAACGGAGAGAAAATAGAAAAAGGTTTAGTAGCTAGCATTCTATCATGGTGAATGCCGGTTAGAGGGATCATATATATATATATAT
>NC_068982.1:189952559-189954767 GCF_001194135.2 Octopus bimaculoides | reverse complement strand
TATATATATATATATTCATACACGACATGCTTCTTTCAGTTTCCGCCTACCAAATCCACTCACAAGGCTTTGGTCGGCCCAAGGTTATAGTAGAAGACACTTGCCCAAGGTGCCATGCAGTGGGACTGAACCCAGAACCATGTGGCTGGTAAGCAAGCTACTTTACCACACAGCCACTCCTGCACATACATACATATACATGAAGGGTTTCTTTTAGTTTCCGTCTACCAAATCTACTTACAAGGAGGTTGAATTTATCCTACAAAAATATTTCTGTGGCTTAATTACGTGAGGGTATTCATTAAGGTTGAATGAATAGGGTTAACCGATCGTTCTTTCAATTCATTAACTTTTTCTCTCTCTTCCACACACGTGTCTTGTCTTATCTTATACTTGTTTCCGTCATTTCACATCGGCCAGGCTGGAGCACCGTCTCGAAAGGATTAATCAAACAGATCGATCCCAGGACTTAATTTTTTTTTTTTTAAAGTCTGGTACTTATGCTATCCGCTTCTTTTCCGGAATTGCTGCATTACAGGGCCGTAAACAGACCAATGTCGGTTGTCAGGCAGTGGTGGGACAAACAAGCACAAAGGCACGCGCACAAATATATACACACATACACGACGGGCTTCACACAGTTTCTGTCTACCAAATCCATGTACAAGGCATCGGACTACTCGGGCAACAGAAGGAGACTGCTCAAGGTGTCACGCAGTGTGACTCAACCCGAAGTCCCACTGTTGCGACTTGACCGTAACCACGTAGCCATGTATTGTGCGCATACACCATGTGAGTGGGAAGCAAAGCTTCTTACCACACGGCCAAAATAATTATAAGATAGAACACACACACCCGTAACCGACTCCACCCCGAACAATCTGTCGATTCTATAAAGACAAACAAAAGCTGGAGTAAAATAAGTCGGGTCAGTGGGCGGGATTGGTGCTTCATTTTATCGTCCTCGGAGAAACTAAAGCCGAAATCAGACAAGAGAGGAGTTTGAACTCAGAAAATAAAGGATTATCACTAAAACTAATTTGTTCAGTGTTCTACCGACTCTGGCAATTAATAGCCCTTTCTACTCTAGGCTCAAGACCTGAAATTTGGGGATGGGGGACTAGTTGATTACATCGACCCCAGTGTTTCACTGGTACTAAATTTTTCGACCTCGAAAGGATGACAGAAAGTCAACCTCGGTGGTATTTGGACTCAGAACATAACGACGGGCGAAATACCGCTAAGCATTTCGTCCGGCGCGCTAACGATTCTGTCAGCTCGCCGTCTTACCATGGCAATTAAGGGCATTAGTTACCAATAATATAAAACTACAATAATATGAAGAACAATAACACTGTCAGCAATTTTAGCGGGTGGAAGTTAATCGATTACATCGATTGCAGTACTTGATTGATACTTATTTTATCGACTCCGAGAGGATGAAAGGCGAAGTCAACCTCGGCGGAATTTGACTTTGTCATTCATTCTTTCGGGGTTGATAAAATAACAGTTGAGCCCACGAGGAGGATTTAATCGACTTGCCTCCACTCCGCCACCCCACCAAAAAAAAAAAAAAAAAAAGTTGGCCTTGTGCCAAAATTTTAAACAACGATAACAATTATTATTATTGTAGATACCCTAGTTGTGATTTTAAAAAAAGGGATGTCAGAAACATCTAGATAAGATCCCAGGATGACCATGTCTCAGAAATCCAAAAGATTGTGCTAACAAGTACTGCCCATATTCTTAGAAAAACTCTATCCATTAAAATGTCTGTGTTGTATTACATGAAGATATTTCGATACTGCCCCTGCCAAACAAACCTTATTCAGGGACCTTTTGAGCGGGGTGAGCTACTCGACCTAAAAATTCCAACTGGGCCCTACCTGTAAGGTCATGCACTGTTAATCTTGATATGAGATCACCATGTTGTGATGAATGTGCCTGGCACACCCTTATCAGACGGGTCGTCATGAGGGGTATATTGGGCTTCGTATATTTGTACCCCAGTATCACTTTGATAGCACGCACTGCTCTCTCACTCAATAATAATAATAATGGTAGTTTCAAATTTTGGCACAAAGCTAGAAAATTCGATGGAGGTCTTAAGCCAATTACATCGACCTCAGTACCCAAGTACTACTTAGCTTTTCGACCTGAAAGGATAAAAGGCAAAGACGACCTCGGCGGAATTTGAACTCAGAACGT
>NC_068982.1:189948523-189951023 GCF_001194135.2 Octopus bimaculoides | reverse complement strand
CTAAAGACGGAAGCAAAGTATTTTATTCTGGAGGTGTCAGTTCACTCACCATTCCAACAACACACCGGAAAGAAAGAAAAAAATATATAAAACAAAATATCGGACTTTTAAAAGCGAAGGTCCGTTAAAATTTCTCTCATGTAAAGTATATATATAAATATATACATATATATTTACACACATCTATCTGTCTCTCTCTCCATCTAACTACACCTCTCTATCTCTTTATCTATCTATTTCCGTCTATATCTATCTATCTATCTATCTATCTATCTATCTCTATATCTATATTTGTCTATCTATCTATCTATCTCTATATCAATATCTATCTATCTGTGTGTGTTTTATTTTTTTTATTTGTTCAAGCCATTTGGCTGCAGCCATGCTAGAGGACCACCTTGAAAGGTTTTACTTGAACGAATCGACCCCAGATCTTCTTTTAGGCCTAGTACTTATTCTGTCGGGCACTTTGCCGAACCGCTATGTAAATACATCAATACCAGTTGTCAAGCGGTTGTTGGGGGGGGGGACACACACATACATATATATATATACTTTTATGTATATATGACGGACTCCTTTCAGCTGAGGACAGGCACCTTCCTCTTCAATGGCGCCCTCATCCACTTTTATAAATTCCACTAGGAAAGAATGAGATTGGAGAAGGGTTCACCTCCGGTGTCTATGGGGAAAAAATGGTCAGAGTAAATGGAACTACTCTAAGCATGTGCCCATAAACTGAAGTCGACCTCGGGAGAATTTGAGCTTAGAACATAAAGAAACGGACAAATTTGACAAGACAATTTTTTCTTAGCGCTCTACCGATTCTACCATTCTTAGATAATCAAGAAATATCTTATAGTTTACATCAACCTCTATTGGCATTTTACCAAAGTAGTTCTCGTGAGGTGCCAGTTAACTAGCCATCCCACCCCACCGCAAAAATACCAAATCCAAAATAAATAAATAAAGGAAAACGTAAATAAAACAAAGTCGATCTTTAAAAGCTAACCTTCATTAAAATTTCTCTCATCTACGCGCGTGTGTGTGTGTGTGTGTGTGTGTATGCGCGTGCATATGCCTGTTGCTGCAATGTTAAGTCGTTCGGTTTGATATCAGTCAAGAAGCATGCAACGTTGTTCAGGTTCCTCTAAGAAGCTAGTTAAGAGAGTTAATTAATAAGCAAATGAAATTCGATTGAGTCTACGTCTGTGAAAGCTCCGACGCTAGATGGCGCCCTTACTCAACATCCATACAGCACGAACAACGTTTAATTGCTGCAATAATTAAATGTCCTCCTCCGTAAAGAAGTTTTGAATCGTGCAAGACGTATGTAACGATTGATCGTAACACTAGGTGGTGGTGGTGGTGGTGGTGGTGCTTCTGATTGTGTTTCCTAATGAAACGAGAGAAATTAGCTTTATAATTTTTCTCAGTAATAGGACGAATTTCACTGCTTATGTGCGTATTTTATATCTATCAAGCTATCTAATATATATATATATATATTGTATATAATTTATAAATGTAATACATAAATTATATAAATACAATAATCTGATATGTGTAAGAGATATATTACACTGGCATTCCGTCGGCTACAACGATGACTTTTCCAGTTGATCCGATCAACGTAAGAACCTGCTCGTGAAATTAACGTGCAAGTGATGGAGCTCTCCACAGACACGTGTGCCCTTAATGTAGCTCTGAGAGAGATTCAGTGTGACACAGCTACAACCCATTTTTGCCAACTGAATGGAATGGAAGAACGTGAAATAAAGTGTCTTGCTTAAGGATATAAGCCGTCAGGTATCAAACTCATGACTTTATCATATTGAGCCCATGGACCGCTGAGCTCTACCAGTTTTTTTCATTCTCTTTCTGTTTATTTCCCCTTATTCCTTTTCTGTTGAAGAGCGTCGGCTCGAAACGTAAAAGACTCATTTTTCCAGAGCGTCAAACTAATACACCAGCTTGTCGTTCATACACCTGTCTTCGTCTTTTGTTTTTCTATCAACTTCAACGATCGATCAATCGATCGATCGATCGACAGACAGACAGACAGACATAAGCAAAGACATTCGAGTATTTACACTCGAAGTAAAATGTAATATCATCTGCTGTGAATATTTTTAATTAATAATATAAACAGTAGTAACATAGGCTGTTATTTTTCTGTTATCTGGTGCCTTCCAGCGATTGAATTAAGAATTTAGCTCCTATTTCTAAACAGGTCGATGCTTATTTCGCATCCTCATTCCTTGTACTAACTTTTAAATTTTGTAGCTATATAATGCTATTAGACCTGTTGAACCGCCTTTGTTACTGCGGTTAATATTATCAATTAACATTATTCACCGCAGATGATAGTAGCAATAGTTACATCTTATTTCGAGTGTAAACACTTGAATGTTTTTGCTTATACATATATATATATATACATACATACATATATATATATATATATATATATATATATATACATACACATACATTGCAC
>NC_068982.1:189946393-189948187 GCF_001194135.2 Octopus bimaculoides | reverse complement strand
AATAATTAACTCCGACAAAATAAATTGGTTAATAGATACCAGGGTAAGAAAGATCACAAAATGACTGTGGTGTAACTCCTGTTTGTGAGGTAGAAACTCCCTGTTATTTTGGGTATTTGAGTAAGTATAAAATTTAATGAATGGAGTAATACGCATATGTTAAATTAATTCTTTTATTTCCGACATATTTTTCGAAGATTACAAATGGTTCCTTCCAAAGGAATAAGTGATGTTGATAAAGATGTAATCTTCTCGTCAGGGAAATACATAGGATCCAACTTAACCGTAAGACATTTTAACCGAATGTGATAACTGTGGGTAGAGAAGATTGCTACCTATCTTACTTGAAAAAAACATTTGTAATCTTCGAAACATATGTCGGAAATAAATGAATTCATTTAACATATGCGTATTACTCCATTCATTAAATTATGTATATATATATATATATATATATATATGGCCTGATCAATAAATATCTGGACTGTTGTAATAGTAATGAAGCTAAAACTGCTTGGTACACTATTAACGTTCTCGCTCATTTCCGCTGTTTACAGCAATGCTTGGAAGAAAGGTGTGTAATGTGTGATCGTTGCATAGAGAGAATCTGCATCGGTGGAGTTTGAACTCACAACGTAAAGATAGACAAAATGCCACTAAGTACTTTGCGCAGTATGCTAACGCTTCTGCCAGCTCGCCGCCTTTGGTTAAATATTAATATTTAACACATATAAAACGGCATATTTTAGAGGGAACAGAGAGAGCAATTACATGTAGCCCAGTATTTCACTGCTACTTTGTCTTAGAAGGTTGCTATGCTATGGTGGTTACGTGCGTTGGAATATAACGAAAAAGAAAAAAAAACACTGTATGAGCGCATGCGTATACATTTTATTTGATCGGCAGAAAGTTAAAAGTAAAAAAAAGACAAACAAACCCAAAAGTATCTGTATTTAGGCACTGTATTCTGTTTCTCTTGTTTGTTTTACCAAATATGTGAGTGACTCAGTGCGCATGCGTATTTGTATATTTGTATCAATGAACTGACATAAAAATGTATGCGTATACAAATGTGCGTACATTCACACAAACGCACACATTTATATAGTCCTGTATACATACAGGCATACATATACACGTATATACATACACACACACACACACACACATATATATATATATACACATATGCACACATACATACACACATATATATATATAAACACACATATACATATGTAAACACATAAACACACATATATAAGCACATATACATATATAAACATATATAAACACATATATACATATATAAACACATATACATATATTTATATACATAGACATGCACACACAGTTACACACGCACACACACTACTGCATTAGTGATTCTATCAAGAAAAAGCCGTTTCCTCAGTGAAATTGTTTAAAACTCTATTCCTGTTTGAGTGTTTATTCAAGACATGAGTTTTTTTCATTGAAACTCTATTAAAACAAAACAAATTCAAAGACTGATTTCTTTAAACCTACAACTCCAGACATTAATCTCTGCTTCTTTATAATCCGCCCTCCTCCCACTCCTCTTACTACCACTGATATCTGTTCTTTTTTACTCTTCTTTTAAATCCATTTTTTGAGGAAGGTTCTTTTATTTTTCGTTTCATTTTTCCTGTTCTATTTTTCAATCTCTCTCATTACCTAGGGAGCGCTCTCTTCACAGTCATCTTCCTATCTATGTTTATGTAGAGAGCGTCTATGTGTGTGTGTGTGTATATATATATATATATATATATATAT
>NC_068982.1:189944219-189945265 GCF_001194135.2 Octopus bimaculoides | reverse complement strand
ACTAAATTTGATTTAATACGAAATACAATATTTGTTCAATGTTTCTTTGATTCTTTCAGTATCGATTTTACATATTGATTTTGTCGGTGGAAACAGTTGCCATTTCTCCCTCCTGCGATATTGTCTTTCGATTCCTCCCAACAGCAATGTCTTCTCATCTATTGATGATTGCATTTACCTTAATACGTCGCTGGTTCTTTATTTCAATGAATTTGAAAGGACAAGATACAAATACTTCGGAGGAATTCGAACTCGCAATCTAATTTCAACTCCGTTGTAAACAGCTTTTCTTAAGAGTGAAACTATATATTGATGTCTACTATAGACACAAGGCCCCATATTTTGGAGAGAGTATAGGTAATTAAACTGACCCCTTAGTTTTTTTTCTTTTTGAACTCAGGACGTAAAGAGGAATGATTAATTACTTCCAGGAATAACTAATCACCTCCAGGCATTTTGTCCCAATTCAAAACGATTCTGCCAAACGATCGATGCAGAAAACATTGGGAGCAAGATTCTTAGCGGATCAGTTTGTCTTTTTTTTTTTTTTTTTTAATAACCACACTTGTTTTCACATTTATGATGAAGTTGCTAAAGTGACTGAGGTAAAGAATACGTACACCACCGGTTTTCGGTGAAACAAAAACCCCAACCCTAAAACTGACCCTAAACCCTAACCCTAAAACCTAACCACCGGATGTAAGTATTCTTTACCTTCGCCGCTAAAGTTTCTCGGAAAGGCCTGCCAATAAAATTATAATAATGATAACAAATTTTTACCACAAGGGCAGCTTGCGGGAGGGGATTAAGTCGATCACATCGACCCCAGTGCGTGACTGGTACTTATTTCATCGACTCCGAAAGGATAAAAGGCAAAGTCGACCTCGGCGGAATTTGAACTCAGAATATGACACCCGGTGTGCTAACGACTCTGTCAATAATATTAATATTAATAATTATCCGCTTAAACGTTTATAAACACCTTTTAAACGGGTTTTGTCGTAAACAATCTTAGCTGAAAGGATTATCAGAAAAATAAATCTCCC
>NC_068982.1:189942427-189943673 GCF_001194135.2 Octopus bimaculoides | reverse complement strand
AGAAAAATTTGGGGAAATTTTTTTCGGAATCATAATCTCCGTATTTTTCCGCATATTTAAAAAAAAAAAAAAAATTCTAAAAAATGTTAAAAATGAAGAATTTGGGCAGATTCGTATTCTCCGTAGCTGAAAACGAGGGTTTGTGTAGGAAAAAAAATTTTAAAAGAGGTGTTTTAGTCGGACTACAAAAGTAAGTCTTGCCATATATTTAATACTTCTGAAAGACATTTAGTTAGTGGATAATTGCTTGTGTGGAGGCATGTGGCCTAGAGCAGCGGGTTCGAATCTCAAACCGAGTGATGTGTGTGTTTATGAGCGAAACACCTAAGCTCCACGTGGCTCCAACAGAAGGTAACGGCAAACTTTTGCTGGCTCTTTCGCCACAACTTTGTCTCACACTTTCCTCCTGCATTTAGCAGCTCACCTGCGCCGGACCGGCGTCCCGTCCAGGTGGGGAACCAAAACGCCGATGAAACCGGGAAACCGGCCCTTATGAGCCAGGCATGGCTCGAGAAGGAACAAACAACAACATAATTGCTTGCGTTAATTTTGTCCCAATCGAATATGTTTGGTCGACTTAATTCTATATTTGACGTTTGTGGAATCAATGACCCATATTTGTGATGCATCGAAAAACAAGTAAAATTATAGCTTTCAACATTACAGGTATTTAAGTTGTTGCTGTTTTGAGATATAGGTAATAACTTGATATCACAGGTGCTTCTTTGGCTGAGTTTGAAACCGGGACTTGGAGAGCTGAGATTAATATTGCATTGAATCACTTTCGGAAACATTCTTTTAAATATTTGCGTAGAAATGAAACAAGGAAACGCGGTTTCAATCAACTAAATTGACAAATGAATGTGAATCAAATTAAGAAACTTACCGTTCAGTGTTGAAATTTTATATTAAGGAAATGGTTGCGATTCCTCGCGTCTTCCTCCGGGTAGTACAAACATGGCGGAAACACTGATGCAGCATATTTATAGTGTTACGAGGTGAATAAAATAAAGAACATGAATGGATAACATTCGTTAATCATAAATTGATTTAATCTCGGGCACCCACTCTCACACAAACAGTGGTTACACATACAAAATGTGATTTAAAAAAAAAAGTACAGATAATTTTTTAAAAAAATTAGGAATATGTTTTTTCATGTGTCTCTTTGGAAAAATAGTCGCGTAACCTAGGTGGTGTTGTGGCTTACAACATACATACCTTCATTTCTCTTTCCCCTCTCTCC
>NC_068982.1:189931581-189941485 GCF_001194135.2 Octopus bimaculoides | reverse complement strand
TTCATTGCGAAGAAGCAAATTATCAAGAAGAAGGAGAATGAAAATGTTTTTTTCTTCTTGATAATTTGCTTCTTCGCAATGAAAACCGGTTAGAAAAAATCTTTATTAAATTATGCTTCCAGTTCAGCATTCTGGCTTTTTTTCATTTTCCTATTATTTCTCCACGTGCGGTTAACACAACCCCACTATTTACTGACTTATATATATATATATATATATATATATATATATATATCGTGAAGGGTAGGAAAGAAAAAGAGAGTAAGATAGTTAATTTTCATATAATATTTGATATATGGAATATTATAAATAATTATGTGGTGGCGAAAATAGCAATATTAATCAATAATTAATATTGTTTTAATTATTTCGGCAACTACAGAAGAGAACTTTGAACATGTTTCGGTCTCATCATGACTACATCAGCGAAGCACATCTCTTCGAATTCTGAACTTGTTGAATTACTAAATAAATAAACAATAACATACACTTATTGGAAAAAAAATTACTGATAAAAGAACTAACTTAGAGACGCTATCAACATGAAAAACAATGGTTAAGTTAGTGTTAAAATATTTAATAGATGGAATATTATAAAACTATCTTGAAACGACAGCAGCTGTATCTTCAGAATATTCGAGAGATAAGTTTGTGATGATATGCATAACGTTTTTGTGGAACATCAATAAAAATAGGATTCAGGCAGTGACTCTTGAGAGACATCATGGGTTATATTAGTTCCAGGAAACAAAGCTATTGGTGATCAGATACTGCATCCCATTACACTGACATTTGAACAACATTTTAGCCGTGTGTGCCACAGTGCTGTTGTCTTGGTGACCGAATTTGGAAGTTTGGTCCGAATCTCCGAAACTGTGTTTAGAAAATAACACCAGAAGTACATTATTAGTATGTTTTAGCAGATTCGAATGTGAATATCTGATCGCCAGAAAGTGCCTCTTCTCTTTGGGCGATGTGTATTCATAGCACACGTGATTTACTGGTTCCCCGGTTTAAAGAAACTTCGTGACGTCATGATGTTTCGACCTCGTTATGTGTCTCTTCACGTACGCTACCACATTGCTAGAATAATGAATCTGACACGGACACGATCCCTTGTTTATAGAAATCAACAGACACACTATCTTCTGATGCATGTTGATGTCTGTCAAATAGATAATAATTTATGGGGTACGAACAGAACAGTAGGAATCGAAACAATGACGTATCCGTTCTTTTGTATTAAGAAAGGAGCCGTCCTCCGGTGACGAAAACCAACAGCGATCAGATATTCACAGAACGTGTTTCAAATGAATAGAAACGTTATTGTTTGGATTCTCACTGTGCTGTGTGCATTCTATAAATTATCATTTTTTTGGCCACGGAAGGAAGTTCTTCAAATTATGGAATTATGAAATATATCACTTATATTATTGTTTAGTTTCACTATTATTTACCCTTTATTCAAATTATTCTTTAGCTGAGCTGGCAGAATCACTAGCAGGCCGGACAAAATGCTTAGCAGCATTTCATACGTCTTTATATTCTGAGATCAGATTTTGCCGAGGTTGACTTTGCCTTTCATCCTTTCGAGGTTGATAAAATAGATGCCAGTTGAGCCCTGGGGGTCGATGGAATCGACTTCCCCTCCCCTCAAAACTGCTAGCCTTGTGCTAAAATGTGAAACCAATATTTGTATTAAAGTATTATTTATATGTAACTTAAAATTTTATTTTACTTAAAATCTTTTATCGTTAATATTTGTTGATTGGTATATTTTGAACAGTTCAAATTATCTTCTTTATAACTGTCACACCATTAAAAACTTTGAAAGTAGAGAATTTATAAACAAAATATTATTTCATAAAAAACTTTAGCCTTCTATCGAATACTATATCTCAGGTAATATTTTAAGTTAGAAGCTGGCATCTGAAAAAAATAAAAAACAATGGATTCTGTAAAGAAAAAGAAAATTTGCTGAAATTAGTTATCGTCTGCATCAGAGAAAACGAAAATCAACAACAACAATAAACAGTAAACAATAAAATTCGTAAAAAATTTTCGTGTGCCGTTTGAAGAATTGAGAATATGTAAGCTCTGCCGATTCGGACACTACGATTCTCGCTTCCCCACGGTAAACAAGTCTGTATTATTTGTGGAATTTTAACGACTTGTGTAAACATGTTATTTTAGTTTCAAAGCCTGTCTAACATTGTCAGCCATGTTTAGCGCCTTAATTACATGTTTGTAACGGACGACGTCGAATTGGGATTCCAGAAACGAAGAAAAATATCTAAAGTGATTCGTATGAAGGAAAGGGACGAAGAAGAGGTGAGATACAGACTTATTAGTGAAGTATTTCACATACAGATGTTTAAGCACGAATCAGCCGTCATAAGAAGACTTATGGTCAAATGTATTCCAGCCGTGACCGTTACGTCAAGTTTATTAAACATTGTGCAATTCGAAATACATTATTTTATATGTTCCCTTTATTTTATGCTAAGGTGTGGTTTACTGGAGGTTTTGCTGCTAATTCAAGTGACCCCATAATAGCTCACATGTCTAAAATAGGTTGGGATAAAAGTGAGGCTGTTTAATATCCAGATGAGAATTATCAGTTGGCCGAATCCAGCGCTTAGGTCGTAGTTCTGAGTATCCTTCGACAACCGAATGAAAGAGATGTATTTAAAAGGCTACAAACAGCAGCCGATTTATAAATACTTTAACAGTAAGTGAGCACACGCGTGTGAGTGAGTGTATACGTGTGTATTAGTGTGAATGTGCGTGCGTGCGTGTGTGTTTTGGACTTCCACATACTGAACAACGTATCAGTGTATCTACTGAGGATGCTTGAGACATCATTCGTAAAAACTGGTTGCGCGCTTATGAGGCTCGCTTTGCACCCACATGGCTTCCAGTTCAGTTTGTCTGTCTACGTTTTGAGTTCAAATTCCTCCGAGGTCGAGTCGCTCTTTCATCCTTTCGGGGTCGATAAAATAAGTACCAGTTGAACACTGGAGTCAATGTAATCGACTTACCTCCACTCCGCCCCGAACTTGCTGGTCTTGTGACAAAAATTTGAAATCAAAATGTTGACAGGATCTTCGAAGTTTCTCAAGCCAACGCTAACGAAATTCCGAAGTCTCTGTCAACAATGTTATAATAAATCTTATGCTCTTTACATGAAATGTCTTTTATTTTATGTCTTGTTGCTATTCGCTGTTTTCGCATTTAAAACATTATTTAACACATATACATGTATGTAGGCATATGTATATATATATACGTGTGTTTGTGTGTGGATATATAAAAATGCATATATTAGCATAACTTTATCTGCATACATACACATATACATGTATCTACATGTGTGTGTGTGTGTGTGTGTGTGTGTGTGTGTATGTGTGTGTGCATAATATATGTACGTGTACCCGTAGGTGTATACGTTTTTTCAATACTTTCATACAAGTTTCAATGGTTTAACACAAACATACACTCACACATTCGTATAAGCTTGTATACATTTATTTACTCAGTAAAACTTTCAGATAGATGTAAGATAAAACAAACAGAAAAAAAATGTTGATTCTATGCGTACAGATGGTCGTACGGTCGTATATATACACACATATATAATGTAATATTTATATTTACAGTGTATTTATACAGTTAAAACGTCTTACGTATGCATGCTCACATGTTTGGATAAAACATTTAAAAATATATGTACCGATGTACATTCGGACGTATTCAGACACCTATGTGGTTGTGTATGTGTGTGTGTGTGCGTAATACATACATACATACACACATATGTACATATATATGTATATATATATATATGTATATATATGTATATATATATATATGTATATATACGTATATATATATATGTATATATACGTATATATAAGGAGAGAGAAAAGTATGTGTATATCTATATGTATATAGGTAAGTATACACGAATACATCTGTCGATCTGTTCGTTTGACTGTCTGTCTATCAATCTATGTCTATGTGTGTGTGTGTGTGTGTGTGTGTGTGTGTGTGTGTGTGTGTGTGTGTGTGTGTGTGTGTGTGTGTGTGTGTGTGTGTGTGTGTGTGTGTGTGTGTGTGTGTGTGTGTGAGTTTGCGTGCGCGTGTCTGTGTGCGAGTTTGCGTGTATACGAGCGCGCGCGAGTGTGTAATTCCTGCCAAGAAAATTTCATTCTATCAAAGATTCCATTGAAGCCGTCATCAGAAATTGCTGCCAATTTCCAAGCCAGTAGAATGGCTAACCATTCCGTTGTGGCTATAAATATTTGAACTGGCGGTTGTGTAGTGATGTTAATATATTCTTTGGCAGAAGATATCTTTCTAGACATTCTTTCTTAAATTGGTATCCTTTTGCGACGGATAACAGCTTCAAATGATCTTATATTTGGGAAGAAAATGGTAGGAAAACACACGCATGAACTTTTGGAATCGTTTATAGAATCTTGTTAATCGTGTATTTTATTGTATGCCATTTACTATTTGTTATTTATCGAATGTTATTTACTATGACTGTTTACTGTGTAGGCGTTTACCGTCTGTTGTTTATTGTTACGTTGTATACTGTGTGTTTTTGGCAATCTGTCGTTCATTATATAATGTCTACTGAAAGTTGTTCATTGTATGATGTTATAGCATCGTGTTCAATGTATATTGTTCTGAGTAAAATGTTTACTATCTGTTGTTCATTGTTTGAAATTTATATTGTCTACTGTGTGATGTTTACTATAAGTTGTTCAGTTAGAATTGTTCATTGTATGATGTTTATTCCATAATGTGGAGGCGCAATGGCCCAGTGGTTAGGGCAGCGGACTCACGGTCATGGGATCGCAGTTTCGATTCCCAGACTGGGCATTGTGAGTGTTTATTGAGTGAAAACATCTAAAGCTCCACGTAACTCTGGCAGGGAATGGTAGCGAACCCTGCTGTATTCTTTCACCACAACTTTCTCTCACTCTTTCTTCCTGTTTCTGTTGTACCTGTATTTCAAAGGGCAGGACTTGTCACACTCTGTGTCACCCTGAATCTCTCCAAGAACTACGTTAAGGGTACACGTGTCTGTGGAGTGCTCAGCCACTTGCACGTTAATTTCACGAGCAGGCTGTTCCGTTGAGCGGATCAACTGGAACCCTCGTCGTCGTAACCGACGGAGTGCCACAATTCCATAACACAAATGTATATTGTCCTGAGTAAGTTATTTACTGTCTTTAAATTCATTTAGTATAGGGTGTTTACTTGAAGTCGTTTACTCTTTGTTGTTCATTATAAACTGTTCATTGAAAATTATTCAATGTATGGTGTTTACTGTTTGCGGTTCAATGTGTGTTGTTCTTATTAAACTGTATTGTTTATGTTTACTGTGTGTTGTTTACTTTACGCTGTTCATTGTATATTGTTCGTTGAATGACATTTATTTCAAAAGATGCAGTGTATCTCTAAAGGAAGTGGAGAGACTCTCTAAAGACAAAGATCTGGAATAATAATACTGGCAGCGCAAGACCAAGCTTTGACCACAAATTGGAGGGTCAAGCTTAAGAATGAGCGTCTCCACTGTGGCTAATCTGTAATGGAGCTGACGAAACCATTGCCCATGTTGCGAACGAATACCCTCGACTTGCCCCAAACTACTACAAGTCGGAGCAACACGATGATGTAGCGAAAGTGCCACATTGGAAACTTTGTGAAAAGTGGGGGCTGGAGAGAGAGGTGGGGTAAGATGTGGTATGAGAACAACCCACAAAGATTGACGGCGTCGGAGACTTGCAAAATCTTGTGGGGTTTCCCCATCCAAACAGACGAGGTGCTTGAGCACAAGCTGGACTTGGTGATGGTGGACAAGGCGAACGACATGTGATCCATAATTGACGTTGCGTGCTTCTTTGACACACGAACTGTCAAAGAAGGGGGACGAAGAAGTATACATATATGGAACTCTCTTTAATACGAAATAGCTCGATTGTAGAAAATGAAGAAGGTGAAGACAGTGCCAATTATTATTGGGTCCTTGGACTCGGTATCGAAAGGTATAAAGAGAAATAGAAAGGAAATCGGAATAGAGTACTCAGCAGAACTATTAGAAAAGGTTTGCCTCCGTGGCACAGCCAGAATAATCAGGAAAGTATTCGGTAGTTGAAAAAAAACTGATATCATGGTACCATAGGCTGCAAGTAGCAAGCCCGCTACACGTCTACACATGCAAAACTCCAGAAGTTCAACAAAACCTGAGTAATAATAATAATAATAATAATAATAATAATAATAATAATAATAATAATAATAATAATAATAATAATAATAATAATGTATTACATGAAGATATTTCGCTACTGCCCCTGTCACTTCCTCTCCCCAAGCTTTCAGTCAAATTGTAACATCTCTTATCCTTCACTCGCCCCAGGACGCTGGGCGTATGTTAGCAAGTGATTGTAACAAATATGCAGATTAAAAGTAAAAGCTAATGATAATAATAATAATAATAATAATAATAATAATAATAATAATAATAATGTACAAATCCAAATATATGGTACCCTAGGCATAACACCTACATGAACTTCTAACTTGTTGTCTCTTGAGGTCTCTGGGTGAGACTTGGATCCAACTTGTACAAATGCAAAACAAAAGTCAAACATAAAATAATAATAATAATAATATAGAATGCCCAGCTAACAACAAGGTATTCGATAAGGAAGAAAGAAAAGTTGATAGACATGACAGGTTAGCTTGGGAAGTTAAGCAGTTGTGGTCAATGAAAAAAGTAGCAGTAGTATCAATAATTGTCGGAGCCCTGGGAACAGTGAGCAAAAATCTCGAGAAGTACATGGAACAAATAGGGGCTGCAATAAGGGTCGAGCTTTTTCAGAAAACAGCACTGCTTGGAACTGCTCGAAAAATAAGAGGTGTTACCTTAGTTCACTGGTAGTGAACAGCTGGCACCGTAGTACACCTCCAGCGTTAGAAGCTGTGCAAAGGCAATAATAATAATAATAATAATAATAATAATAATAATAATAATAATAATAATAATAATAACGATCATAATAAGCAATGGCTCTCATAGCTTCTGATCTTTACTGATTGGAAGTGTTGTCATGTTTTGTCTTGGTACAAAAGATAGGCTACAGTAAATATTCTGCTCAATACCACAGATTTGCTTGTCAGTTGTTTGACCTTAACTAATTGAGCATGTCCTTTGGTGGTTTTACGATATGTGCATCTCTGGGAACATATCGTTGGGGAGCATCATAGCCATGTGTTGAGATGAATTCTTCGGCGTTTGAATAATTCTCTTCTGAAAGCATGAGTGTTTTGTTGAAATCCTTAAACAACCCTTATTCAGGGACCTTTTGAGTGGGATGGTCTACTCGACCTGAAGGAAATTCTAACTGGGTCCCACCTGCGAGGTCATGCGCTGTTTATCTTGATATGAGATCAGCATGTTGCGTGCATTTGGTTGTGATGCATGTGCTTGGTGTACCCTTATCAGACAGGTAGTCATGATGGGTATAATGGGCTTCGTATACTTTACCCCAGTGTCTATTTGATGGCATGCGCTGCTCTCTCGCTCAATAATAATAAGTTTAAATGTCATAAGGAGCGAAGGAGGAGAATTGTTATAAGAACAAATTAGTTAAAAACGGTCTGGGTTTACAATGAAGCTGATTACGTAATAATGACGTAATAAAGCGGCAAACGGTGGTGGCTGTAGTGGTGCAATAAGAGAACAGGACATGAATGAAATACAATGGGTACACGTCAGACAGATCGAAGAGAAACCTCTGCATGGCCAACTTTGAAGCGCTACTGAAGATGTAAGTGGAACAAAATCTTGGGCTTGGTTAAAAAAGAGGGCAATTAAAAAAAGAAACAGAGAGTCTAATTGTAGCAGCTCAAGATGAAGCGATAAGAACAAACAACTTGAGAAAAAATATGTATGGAGAGAATGTGTAAAATAAAAGAAAAATGTAGAGCCTGTAGAACCTGGAACGAGAGAGTGGCACACATTGTGAGAGAATGTCCCAAGTTGGCACAGGAAGAATATAAGAAATGGAAGCACGACCAGGTTTTAAAAGGTTTTACACTAGAAACTTTGCCAGAAATGGACATTTGAAGCTGGAAACACATGGTACAATCATCGAGTCGGAAGAATACTGGAATCGGAGAAATGTAAGGTTCTGTAGGACATTGCTATTGAAATAGACAGGAAGTTAGAAAATAATAGACCAGACATAAGAATTATAGATAATGAAAAGCAAAGTTGCTTACTACCTGACCCATCATGCCCGTTTGATACCAGGATCGTAAAGAAAGAGGACGAAAAAATACAATGTCTTAAAACTTGAAATAGGAAGAATTTGGAGCATGAGAACAATAAAGGTCGTGCCTATAATAATTGGTGCTTTGGGAATAGTAAACCAAGATAAGGACAAATGGCTGAAGGAGATTGAAATAGAATGTCCGGCAGAGCCCGTAAAGAAAGTTAGTCTCTTAGGGATAGCAATGATTATCAGGTGGGTTCTAAGCACTTAAAAAACTTCTGAAAGCTTGTGGATGCCTAAGGTTGCAGGTAGGAACTCGCTATCAACATAATTCCTATCAGGAATATAACCGAACCTGAGCCAATCCAAAAAAATAATGATAATAATTCTTTCTACTCTAGGCACAAGACCTGGATTTTGTGGTGAGGAGGACAGTCGATCACATCGACCCCAGTACTCAACTGGTACTTAATTTATCGACCCCGAAACAATGAAAGGCAAAGTCAACTTCGGCGGAATTTGGACTCAGAACGTAAAGACGGAAGAAACGCCGCAAAGCATTTTGTCCGACGCACCACCTTAATAATAATACGCATTTTTTTATTTAGGCAAAAGGCCAGTATTTCTGACGGGAAGGTGTTAGTCGATGCCATTGAGCCCAGTATTTGACTGATATTTTATTGTCTCCACCCCAGAAAGATGAAAGGTTAAGTTGGCTTCGGCGGGATTTGAAACCCGAAGGTAAAGACTGAGGCCGAATGCAGGAGCAGGGCATCATTTCCGCTCCTCAAATGATGAGGGGAGGGTTATCTTAACACAAGACCAGATATTTCTAGAGGAGAAAAAGAACTTCAGTTTATAAAACGGCCATCCTCAGTACATCCGTTCCCTAACCCCTTCTATGCCACCAACTAATCTTTCCACCCATCCCTACTCTGAATGACGGCCCCCAAATCAATTCCACCCCTTCCCTAACAATAAAACAAAGTGTCGACAGTTTTACTCCACCCTACAACGTCTGCTACGTATATTTCTTTATTTCTTTCCCTTTCTTTCTGACTGGTACCTGACTCTCAGCACCATCAGCAAACGTCACTTCCAGCTTAATTTACCTTAATTACAGGGGTCACAAAACACTCCCTGTTAATTATATTCTTCCAACTCTTAAACCTTAATTGATTCCTTTATCTTTTATTTGTCTTTCCTTATTTTATCTTTTATTCTTTCTATTGCTTTTTATTTTCAAATTAATTAAGTTTACATATCATTCGGATTTCATTCTCAAAATTATTAATTTTTTTACAGTTTATCGACATTCTTTGTTTTGTGTCATTGTTGTTGTTGCTGTAGCTGATGTGCGGTACGGTGACAATCACACACATATATATAATCACCCCCACCCATATATATATATATATAAGGATTTACTTTTCGTAATGAGATAAAAATCCAAGGCTGTGTATAATAAAGAACATTTATAAATAGGCCTTACAGCTTTTTCCAGGATATTTATTATATCCCTTCATCAGAGACGGTGTGAGAGGATGGTTAAGCAATAGTTAATTTAGATAAGATAGGAAATAGAGAGTGAATGTAGGGATATTGTATTT
>NC_068982.1:189931162-189931571 GCF_001194135.2 Octopus bimaculoides | reverse complement strand
TGGTTAAGCAATAGTTAATTTAGATAAGATAGGAAATAGAGAGTGAATGTAGGGATATTGTATTTGTAAATCCAATGTTTAGGCAGAATGGTATACATATAAGATTCTAATACTTTGTGAGTACTTGTGTGTGTGTGTGTGTGTGTGTGTGTGTGTGTGTGTGTGTGTGTGTGTGTGTGTGTGTGTGTGTGTGTGTGTGTATACACACACACACAAGTACTCATTCACACAAGTACACACCATAATTCCCCACCCCATATATATACGTAGATATATAGTTGGAATTTACAAAAAAACAAATGATGAAGATGGGTGTGTAAACAACAAACAGATGCATTAGTTTAACGCTTGGGAAGTGAGAAAGTCTTTTACGTTTCGAGTCTACGCTCCACAACAGAAAGGAATATAT
>NC_068982.1:189918149-189924482 GCF_001194135.2 Octopus bimaculoides | reverse complement strand
TCTCTCTCTCTCGAATCGGGTGCTTTGCAATTTGGTGTTTGTTTTCTACAATAAAACCGTTGAAAGCTTTTAGTGATACGAAACAACAACAACAACAACAACAACAACAACAGCAGCAGCAGCAGCAGCGACAATAACAGCAACATTAATTGCAATAACAACAGCAAAAAGAGGGGGGGGAATAAAAATCAGTTCCAAAATAAATACTTGACAGAAATAAGAAAATCAACAACAACAACAACAACAACAACGGCAGTGAAAAGGTTTCACAACAACAACATTAACAAACAGAACTTCATTTTGAAAACATCATCATCACCATCACCATCACCATCACCCTCACAAATATCGCCACCACCGCCACCAGCATCAGTGTTTCCTTACTACAATAGTAACAATATGAACAACAGTACTATTGGTTTGAAATTTTGCCCCTAGGCCAGCAGTTTCGAGGATGGGGTTCCAAAGTCGATTGCATCGACCCCAGTACTCAACTGGTACTTATTTTTTCGACCCTTGAAAGAATAAAAGGCAACGTTGATCGCGGTGGAATTTAAACCGTGAACGTAAAAAAGACGGACGAAATGCGTGTAAGCATCTTGTCCGGCGTATTAACGATTCTTCCAGTTGACCACCATATGAATAAGGGTATCATTGATGGCTTACATAGCGACAAGGTGACACATTTTAGAAGGAAGGAGGGTGTAGCTGATTATATTGAGCCCAGTATATAACTGGTACTTTATTTCATCAATCCTGAAACGATGAAAGACAAAGTCGTCGTCCCACAAGATTGAAGTAAAATACATTAATGCTAATGACCCTTTCTATTATAGGCACAAGGCCTGAAGTTTTTAGGGGGAGTGGGGCTAGTCGATTGCAATGCCCCTAGAATTTCACTGGCGCTTAATTTATTGACCCCGAAAGGATAAAAGGCAAAGCCGACCTCGGCGGAATTTGAACCCAAGATTTGAACAAAGCATTTCGTCCAGCGTGCTACCGATTCTGCCAGCTCGCCACCTAATATTAATATTCTTTTCTACTCTAGGTACAAGGCCCGAAATTTTGAGTGAAGAGGGCCAGTCGATTAGATCGACCCCAGTGTTTTACCGGTACTTAATTTATCGACCCCGAAAGGATGAAAGGCAAAGCCGACCTCGGCGGAATTTGAACTCAGAACTTAATGACAGACGAATTACCCCTAAGCATTTCGTCCAACGCGCTAACGATTCTGCCAGTTCGCTACCTTACATTAATATTAATAACACGAACAACATTTTATTTAGTGCAGTGGACAATGTGCTTCGTGACATTTCCCCCACTAAGTTCTGAGCTCAAATACCGCTGATGTTGACGCTGCTTTTTACCCTTTCGGGGTCGATAAAGTAATAGCCAGATAAGCGCTGGTGTCGATGTAATCGACTGCCCCTCCCCCACGGCTTCAGAACTTGTACTTGTAGTAGGAAGCATTATTATTATTATTATTATTATTATTATTATTATTATTATTATTAGTAGTAGTAGTAGTAGTAGTAGTAGTATAAAGGTGGCAAGCTAGCAGAATCGTCAGAGCATCGGACAAAATGCTTAGCAACATTTACTCCGGCTCTTGACGTTCAAATCAACTTAGACTTTCATCTTTTCGGGGTGCATGTAATCGCTTAACTGTTTCCCCTTAAAATTGCTGGCCCTTAGCTTCCACCACGGCCTCAAAACGTCTCCTGAACTTGGTGCACGCGTTCCTCACTGTATCCTCGGGAAGATCTACAAACACCTCCTTGACCTTGACCACCAACTTGGCCTTGATACGGCAGGGAGATCGGTTGTCTTTGTCAACCGCGCACCGCGCATAGCAATGCGTAGGATTATAATCAGCGGAATCAGGTGACCAGAAACTGGGGCTGGTGACATCCTAGAAATTCTTCGATAACCATTTCTGAATCTTTCTGGAGGAATGGTAGCGAGCCCAATCCTGCTGCCACACATATGGCTTGCCAGCGGCAACTCTCTTCAGCCAGGATTTGATCACAGTCTCTAGTAGCTCCCCATAGCCGTCTGAATCGAGCCTAAGAATGGATTCCGGCGTACAGACTCAGTCAGAACGTTTACCTTCCTGGCCACGGTTTCGTAGTCACCGCTGCAGCTATCAATGTCACGTCATGAAGAGCTCTGTACTGCAGTGAAGATGTCACCATTTTGATACCAAATGCGAAATATCATGATTCAGAAAACTCTTTCCCAATACTCAGATGGCTTCCAATCCTTCATGTCAGCTAACATTTTCTCAACTACGACTTAAATCCTTATGCTTTCCAATGCTGTTCACTGTTCACCAATGACCAGTACATCAAGCTGTTCTCGAAAAAGAGGAGACATAGGAACCGTCAAATTTAGCCCGAACACCCACTGCGCGCGAACGTGTGTGTATAGACATATGTATCATCATCATCCGGTCGTGCTTATTGCACGGATCGTCGTGACTCGTTTTCTCCAATCTGTCCGGTCCTCCATTGGGTGTGGTGGCTCTTCAGGGGTGCACTCGGAATCTTTGGCACAGTTGCTTTATGTACGTTCGATGTGGTCTTCATGTATGTCTATACACACACGCACACATACACACACACACACACACACACACACACACACACACACACACATATATGTATGTATGTATGTATACACACACACACACACACACACACACACACACACACACACACACACACACACACACACACACACACACACACACACACACACACACACACACACACACACACACACACGTGTGCGTGTATGTGTGTGTTTTGTACCTATATGGTACAAAACATACTTATATGTTGCAGTGTCTATTTGTAAAATACAGAAACACCATCCATTGGTGTACATTTATATTTTCTATTGCAACCATCTTTCTTAACTGATGATGGCCTTTTCCATGTTTTTCCTTCACTTCGTTTCCAGTTTTTGCGATATATATATCCATGCTTTCTTCCTTTGCTTTCTACAGAATTTCACCCCCACCCCACCACGCTTTTTTTTTTTTTGCTGTTTCTAATGGTGTCTTTCCCTTTACATCACTTAGTATTTGCTTATTCGCTTCAATTTTTCCCTTCTTTATTTCTTTAGTTGCAGTTGAGAAGTTGACGGTCTGATTGGTCGAATGAATGAGAAAGATTATGAAACAGCTAGTAATAAAGAGACGTGAAGAATATTATTTTTTTATATGTGTATGTATGTATGTATGTATGTGGTTTATTTCTTTTTACATGCTGAAATAAATCTAAAAAAAAAGACATCAGCTATATTTTGTTTTGAAATTTGTTTATAAATGGTTCAATCAAAAAAAAATACAGAAATAATAATAATAATAATAATAATAATAATAATAATAATAATAATAATAATAATAATCATGTGCAAAAAAGGGAGAAAAGTTGAAAAATCTAAAATGAGATTCGAAAAAAACGAACACAAACCATGGTAAAACTGCAGCGGCAGCAACATTGTGCAGATGTTCCAAACAAGAAATTCAATCAAAATTCTGTATCAAAACTCAAAAATTGGAAGCCATTTCGACCATATATAGAATTTGCTATAATTATTCGAACAGATACAAATGAGAAATCACGTTGGAATTGAATATAAAAGGAACTAAGATAAGAACGTGATTGAATAAAGGCGCTTCGAAAATTGGCTGTGGGTCACAGATAAAAAAATATAGTGTTGGAAAAATCGATTTCTTTCTGGAAAACTTAGTAAAAGACGATAGTGATGGCGATGAAATTGTAAGAAAGAAACGACCACGATGTTTGTAAGTTCGATGAAGTGGTTGGTGGAGACAATGATAACTACAACGACGATGATGATAATATTGATAGCAACGTAGTCAGTGGCAGACGACACTGCAAATACAGACGACAGCGTCTCTGTAAGCAAAAACAAACATGGTTTCAAGGTAGACGAAGAATGATAGGAAGATAAGACGTGCAAAGATGAAAACTTTATGGACATTATATTGTTTTTATGAATGAAAGAAAGGAGAAAAATGTGAACTAAAATAAAATTAATTAATTTAAATTGGGAAAAATAAATATTAATAACTATTCACTGAAAATTTCTTCAAATATTTTTATAGTTTTGCTAGGTTTTGTTTTTACGGAATTATGGAATTTATGTGAGAAATGTGTTTTTTTTTAAAAGTTTTTTGATGCTACTTTCCTTTATCGTTTTTCAAATTTCAATATGAATTTTCTTCAAAAATTATAAATAGTTTTCTTATCCATGATTGCAACTTTCTGTAAAATTTGTAAAGGAGTATATTTTTCATATGAACAGAAGATGAGAAAATGGAAAAATATTATTATACTCTCAACTTTGTTTATTTCTTTCTCATCATCAGCATCTCTCTCTTTCCCTCTCTCTCCTTCCCCTTCGCCCTCCGCTTTCTCTCTATTCCTTTCTGTGTTTTTCAATCCCTCTGTCTTTTCTCTCGCTTTTTCTATCTCCCTCTCTCCTATTTTCTCTCTTTTTGTCTCTCCCTCTCACCCTCTCTCCCTCATTTGTCGTAAGAATATTTCAGGATTTACACGAAAATCAACATTTTAAGACTTTTACAATCCACTGTTATTTAAGTTTGTTTATTGTGGTATTAATAACTTTGTTTATCTGGCGTATTACATCAAAAACTAAAAGTCTGAAGCTTCAAAAATACGAGATTGTCTGTGAAAAGAAATAATATTTTGATTCCTACTTCAATGTTTTGTTCCATCCTATGAATTATGATCAATTCAACAAATTTTTATTTCTTTATACTTCAGTATTTTCACTTTGTTTGCGTGTGTATCCGTGTATGCGTAAAAACATGTAAACTTATTTAAAAACTGGCACTCCGTCGGTTACAAAGACGAGTGGGCTCCAATCAACGGAACAGCCTGCCCAAGAAATTAACGTGCAAATGATTCAGCATTCCACAGACATAATATGCAGTGCTTGCAGGAACACCAAAACGGTTTGGTGTCACAAACATACTATGAAGACATTGATTTCATGTAATAATAAATCTAGAGTAAGTCTATCTCTCATCAAATGTCTCCAAAAGAAAAATTTAGAACTGTAAAATACATTAAGTACGAATATTAATATCAAAGGGTGAAGGGAAAGGAGAGAGAGAGAGAGAGAGAGAGAGAGAGAGAGAGAGAGAGAGATGCTGATGATGAGAAAGAAATAAACAAAGTTGAATGATAATATTTTTCTCATCTTCTGTTCAGATGAAAAATATACTCCTTTACAAATTTTACAGAGAGTTGCAGTCAAGGATAAGAAAACTATAATTTTTGAAGAAAATTCATATTGAAATTTGAAAAACGATACAGGAAAATAGCATCAAAAAATGTTTAAAAAAAGACATTTCTAACATAAATTCCATAATTCCGCAAAAAACAAACTCCAGTAAAACTATAAAAATATTTGAAGAAATTTTCAGTGAATAGTTATTAATATTTATTTTTCCCAATTTAAAATACGAATATTAATATTAAAATAAATATAGAATTATCCCCCAAATGTTTCGATTGCTACCCCACTCTCATCAGCGGAAAGAGTTGTGTATACATGCAAAAATGTAAACGCACAATACACTAGTTAATAGCATGGAATAACATTGGGCTATTTCCTGTTATTAGCTCGTATATTGTGCGTATATATTCTAGCATGAGTTTGCCATTAACTCATTTAAAATTACATATCATTGTAAGTATATTATATTACATTGTTTTAAGTATTGAGAACTTTGTGACTATTATAAAGAGATATATTAAAATATTTATTTCGAAACATATGTGTTAAGATCTTAATTTGCAGTCTCGCAGAACCCTCTCGTGTATAGAACGTATTCTAGACAAATTTGTGTGTATATGAGATTTTAGAGGCGTTGTATGCAAGATTCGAGTATCAGTCGAAAACAGCTCACTACTCCAATGCTAATAACCGGACTACTCCAATGCTAAAAACCGGACTACTTCAATGCTAATAACAGAATACCCCAAATATGTAAATAAAATATTTTAATTTGCATAAATTTTGTTCCATGATGAGATTCAGTTAACAAACGAAACTTAGTAGAGTGCATGGTGAAAATTGACATGTCTGTGTATGTATGTATGCATGTATGTATGTATGTATGTATGTATGTATGTATGTATGTATGAATGAATGTATTTATGTATGTATCTATTTATCTATCTATCTATCTATCTATCTCTCTCTTTCTCTATCTCTCTCTCTCTCTCTCTCTCTCTCTCTCTCTCTCTCTCTCTCTCTCTCTCTCTCTCT
>NC_068982.1:189914566-189915937 GCF_001194135.2 Octopus bimaculoides | reverse complement strand
TATATATATATATATATATATATATATATATATATATATATATATGTAATATACAATATATACAAACACACATGTGTGTGTGTGTACTTGCATGCGTGCTTGCTTGTGCCCGCTCGCGTGTGTGTGTGTATAATTCATTTGAGTAAGTGTGTATAAGACTTTACTAACCACTTTTCACAAACGCCCGACCTTCCGAAGATCGCAACTCCGAGTGTTGATGGTGAAAACTCAGCTTTGAGTAATTACACACACATAAGGACAAACATACACTTGTACACACACACACACACACACACACGCGCACACACACGCACATACACACACACACACGCACACACAAACACACACATACGGTTCTTGCAATATACACAATCTTGTATGCACATTTATTGTGATAAATATATACATATTATATATATGCGTGTACGTACATACATACAAACATGTATATATATATATATATATATATATATATATATATATATATATTACGGCAAATCCATGACAAAAAGAACAGGATAAAACAACAAATACCAATATATATATATATATATATATATGCATGCATGTATGTTTTTAGATAGCTAGAAACAGACATACCTACATTCATATATATATACAAATACATAATACTTGCATACATTCATACATACGTACATACATTCATACACACATACATACATAGGTGAGTGTCCTGTTTATATTCAGTTTATACACATAAATCTCCTGCGTAAATTACCCAGCCTTTCAGTTTTCTACAGCGACTGCTCACTACATGAACACTTCGTTCAATACACTCTCTCTTTATATGTGTGTATTTGTGTGTGTGTGTGTGTGTGTGTGTGTGTGTGTGTGTGTGTGTGTGTCTATGTGTGTTGTGTGTAAAGAGAAAAAGCAACAAGAAGAAATGCATGCATATGTATTTATATATGTGTGTACACAAGCAGTTGCATCAGTTTTTGTAATGGCTCCATGACCAAAATCTTTGCCGTGGCATAAATTATTATGTAAATAAACAAGTGAGATGTAAAACAGAAAAAAGGAAAAAAACAGACAAAAACACATCTTATTTTTGTTTGGTTTCGTAACTTATTGGAGTTTTATCAACATTTCATTTGATGCTGTCTTAGACGACATTTTTTCCTGTATTTATTTCCATTTCATTTTTATATTTTTGTTGTTGCTTATTTGTTAATTTGTTTGATGGTATCTCTTCGCGTCTTTCTGTAGATCAACATGTCTCTCTGTCGGTCGATATTTTTTCATTTTTTTTTGTACAAATATATAGTGTAGTCTATCTATAGACCTACACATCGTCCATATTGGACCAATACACCTCTATACCGTCCATATTGGATAAGTTTTATATAT
>NC_068982.1:189907777-189914044 GCF_001194135.2 Octopus bimaculoides | reverse complement strand
AGAGAGAGAGAGAGAGAGAGAGAGAGAAAATGGATGAACTAGATTAGTTAAGATGATTACGTTTTGATACATCTTTACACCTGTGGCACGTTTGGGAGTTTTTGCGTAATCATTAGCATCCATCTAAGGTGTAAAATACGCCTCTCCAGGTGATTGCTTAAATAATTCCTTCGTTAGACCCCACTGTAATCACACTCAGAGAATGTTAAGTATAGAATGTCTAAAGAGAAAGAGGGGTCCATTGTGCACATAATAGATTCTTGTGGTCCTTTGGCACAGAAGGTGTATAAATGCAGAAATTGTTGTGCAAGCAAGGTATTGCACTGGGACACATAAATGCAAAGGGGGTTTGAAGTAGAGAGAGAGTGTGACGGAAAATGATCTATTTAAGGTCTTATGTGACTTCATTTTTCAAACTTACTATGAGATTCAAGCAAGACAACCAAATATTATAATTGTGGGCTACGTGTCGAAAGAGTGCTTTCTTACAGATGTGGCTGTGTCTGCTAGTATTAATGTAACGGTCAAAGGGAAGGGAAAAATAGGAAAGCATCAAGATTTAGTTTGAGAAATGCGAAGACTGTGGACGGCTTCTGTGGTTATGGGTGTCCAAGGTACTGATACCAAGAGACTTGGTAGTTTCTTTCCGAGATCGGTCTAACTATGAGAGCTGCATTATTACAAAATCTGTACTATTAAGAACAGCTAGGATTGTTCGAAAGGTCTCCTTCATATGTAAAGAAATTTGTAAAGAAAACGGAATGATAAAGCAAGGTAATTATATGCATACCCGCTCAGACATATGGGTATCTGCTGTTGATGACGCGCAAAGACGCTGAAGTCATGTGATCAGGCATTTTAGTCGCTAGTACTGGATATTCTTCGTCTACTACTGATACTCTTGTGCTTTTAATCACTATACATCTATACAAGATGCTTTCTGAGGACGAATTATGAGGTATTATGGGCTTCCCTTAGGCATATTCACATTAAATAGGGCATACAAATTATTAGTCGGAACTAATACTGCTCCCGCCGTCGTGAATAACTAATATCATATTTGAAATGCTTTCACAGAGGATGGTTTTTGTAATGGATGCATTTCTTATGATATATTTACGCAAACCTGAAACGCACGTACTAAACGATTTCAAAAAAACCCTATTTGGTTTGACATCGTTCAGAGTTATATGTTTGCAGACATATATCCGGGTGTCGATGGTTTATCTGGAATTCGTTGGCGGAACCGTTTAAATATCGCATACCTTGTTGTCAGCTGCGCATGCTATTATTATTATTATTATCGATATTATTATTATTATTATTATTATTATTATTATTATTATTATTATTATTATTATTATCGATGTATTATTATGATGTAACTGTTGTTGTTATTGTTGTCGATGTTAAAGTGAGAAACGTTGTTCCATCTTTGGCCCCAACTATTCAGATGTTCCCATTTCATGTTGCATTGTTACCACCTAATGCAACAATCAATGCTCAAGTCTACTGTCAGCAATTAGAGCGTTTGAACCAAGCTTTGAAGGAAAAAAGACCCGCTTTAGTGAATCGAAAAGGAGTGATGTTTCATCAGAACAATGCGCGACCCCACACTGCAAAGATCACATCACAGAAGATCGAAGAGCTTGGTTGGTAAAGAATTCCTCATCCACCTTATTCTCCCGACCTTACTCCTTCAGACTACTATTTGTTTCGTAGTTTAAAGAATCATTTGGGGGACATAACTTTCGCAAAGCAGGAGGAGGTCGAAACTGACATTTCAGTGTTCTTCGCTTTGAAACCAAAAGAGTTTTACATTGATGGGATTAAAAAGCTTGTAAATAGATGGAAGGAAGTCATGGATAATCAGGGAAAGTACATTGATGATTAAATTTAAATTAAATATAACATTTGATCACTTGTTTTTTTTATTCAAAATTCGGACAGAACTTATGGGATGACCTGATAGATGATATTTTCAGAAGATAGGATAAAATATGTCTGAATTAGATTAGGATTAACTGGGAAACGAAACTAGCGCAAAGATAAAGTCTATGATTAGCTTGACTTTTACTCAAAACGATTCCTTTTTCACCAGGCCCAAACACTTTATCAAATAACCAAAAATGAAGAAATGGTCTAATTAACAACTCATGTCTTTCTCTAGGTGAGTGGTTTTTAACTGGGTCCAAATGGCACTTGGGGGTCCACATAAATTTATGAGCAATAATTTGGTTATACTTTTATAATACATAAAATATTTTAATAATTTTTTTATACAATTCCTAATAATATTTAATCATAAAAATATATGGCTTTTCAAAAATCGAATGGCTCTGAGGGTCTAGCAGAGTAAACTAGGAATCAAAGGGGTGGTCCACAGGTAAATGGTTGAGAACCACTGCCCGGATCACAAGCCCTGCAATTAATCTGCTGTCGAAACGATGCAGAAATGAGGTGGTGGTCATGGACTCGCCAGGATATCACCACTGGTTACGCTGAGGTTTGCTCTCGAATTATTATTATTATTATTATTATTATTATTATTATTATTATTATTATTATTATTATTATTATTATTATTATTATTGCCTTTGCACAGCTTCTAACGCTGGAGATGTACTACAGTGTCAGCTGTTCACTACAAGTGAACTAATGTAACACCCCTAATCTTTCGAGCACCTTCCGAAGTATTCAAGCGGTTCCAAGCAGTGCTGATTTCTGCAAAAGCTCGACCCTTATTGTAGCCCCTATTTATTCCAAGAACGAAAAGTCGATAGATATAACAGGTTAGCTTGGGAGGTCAGTTGTAGTTGCTGAAAAAGGTGGTAGTAGTACCAATAATTGTCGGAGTCCTGGAACACAGTGAGTAAAATTGTTATCATTATATTTGCCTTTGCACAGCTTCTAATGCTGGAGATGTACTACGGTGTCAGCTGTTCACTACCAGTGAACTAAGGTAACACCCCTTAATTTTCAAGCACCTTCCAGAGTATTCGAGCGGTTCCAAGCAGTGCTGTTTTCTGCAAGTGCTCCACCCTTATTGCAGCCCCTATTTGTTCCATATACTTATCAAGTTATCAAGATTTCTACTCACTGTTTCCAGGGCTCTGACAATTATTGGTATTACTACCATCTTTTTCATCGACCACAACTGCTTAACCTCCCAAGCTAACCTGGATGAAACTAGTAAACTATGAACGCGTGTATATTTGCACATAAACATACATAGATATGTGTTTATATTTATGTATTCATTTATTCTTTTACTTGTTTCAGTCATTTGACTGCGGCCATGCTGCAGCACCGCCTTAAACGATCTTAGTCGAAGAAATCGACCCCAGGACTCGTTCCTTTTAAGCCTAATACTTATTCTATCGGTCTATTGGACTGCTAATTTACGGGGACATAAACACACCACCATCGGTTGTCAAGCGATAGCGGAAGGATAAACAGACACACACACACATATATATATATATATATATATACGACGGAATTCTTCCAGCTTCCGCCTCCCAATTCCACTCACAAGGCTTTGGTCGTAGAAGATACTTGCCCAAGGTGCCACGCAGTGAGATTGAACCCAGAACCATGTGGTTGGGAAACAAGCTTCTTACCACAAAGTCATGTCTGCGCCTATATGTATGTGTGTGTGTGTGTGTGTGTGTGTGTGTGTGTGTGTGTGTGTGTGTGTGTGTGTGTGTGTGTGTGTGTGTGTGTGTGTGTGTGTGTGTGTGTGTATGTGTGTCTATGTATACATGCACACACACACACTCATATGTATATACAGTGACAAAGACCAATAAAAAAATTTTGCTTATAGGAAGTTGTAAGTCAGAAAAGCAATATAAAAACAGCAAGGGTAAAATATACAAAGCCCAGTATACCCATCATGACTACCCGTCTGATAAGGGTACACCAAGCACATGAATCACAACCATATTTGCGTGACATGGTGATCTCATATCAATATAAACAGTGCATGACCTCGCAGGTGGGGCCCAGTTAGAATTTTCTTCAGGTCGAGTAGCCCATCCCGCTCAAAAGGTCCCTGAATAAGGGTTGTTTAAGGATATTAAAAGAAACACCCATGTTTCCAGAGGTGAATTATTCAAACCCCAAAGAATTCCTCTCAACACATGGCTACGATGCTCCCCCACTACTTCTGCTCGTGATCAGAGATGCACTTATCGTCAGCCACCAAGGGACATGCTCAACTGGTTAAGGTCAAACAACTGACAAGCAAATCTGTGGTATTGAGCAGAATATTTGCTGTAGCCCATCTTTTATACCAAGATAAAACAATGTACATGATAACACTTCCAATCATTTAAGGTCAGAAGCTATGAGAGCCATTGCCTGGTACCGCATCGGGGCATTAAAACATTAAACCGTAACAATTATTTACATTATTTACAATTGACGGGTATTTGTCCTCATCTTGTTTGTTGTTAACACAATGTTTCGGCTGATATACCCTCCAGCCTTCATCAAGTGCCTTAGGGAAATTTCGAACCTGGATTCTCATCCCTAAGGTATTTTAGGATGTTGCTTTTATTATTATTATTATTCAGGGACATTTATTAATTTCGAAGAAGTGCAAAACTCTAACCTCCAGCGACTTCGTAAAGACCCCATGAATGAAAGTCTACCAAACTGAAAGTGCCAAGGACCCTTGTCACAACCTCCTTCATCTTTTCTCTCATTTTGGCAAACAACCAAGAGTCACAAAGGGAAAGTGGCTGAGGAACAGTTTTGACAGCCCATCGCTGTCAAGTAGTTGGTTAACAGGATAGAATTGAGGACTGGTGCATTATCCTGGTGTGGGTGCCCCTGACCCGAGTGGAAGAACCTTCTTCTTGAACTCCCTCAAAAACCACCATAAGGCATTCTTTGTTGATCGTCTGACCGGAGGAACCCAGTGGATGCAGGTTATGCCTTTGATGTCGAGAAAGGCGATCACTGTGAGCTTCTCGGGGGACTTGCTTTGCTTGGCCTCTTATGTCGGCGAAAAACAGATGCCTGGTTCATACTAGTTAATCCATAAGCAGCCTGGAGCAGTTCACAATTTCTTGTAGCATTTTTGCTCAATTTAAAATAGAATTTAATGCATAACGAGCTTCCAAATTGTCTCCACATCTCGACTGCATTCTGTAAGGTGTGTACAAGTGTGTACAAAGTGTTGTTACAGGTGTCTCCTTCAACTTGGAATAAAAATGTCGGCAGATCAGCTTATTAGATTTAAAATAACGATATACTAAAATTACAATGATTTAGGACAGTTGCAATTGCTTCTGCTAATAATTCAGAATGAAGATAACCATAACAAGTTCGCTTAGGTATCCTCTCCAATCTTCTGACGATTTTGACAACAACGACACAGTCGTCACGCAATACTAAGAAATATATTATACACCCGTCCATTCCAGCTCTTCACGTTCTGAGTTCAAATTCGGCCGAGATCAACTTTTCCTCTCCTCCTTTCTAGGGTCGTTAAAGTAACAATTTATTACTGAGTCGATGTTTTATGACCTATGCCCTCTCTTAAAATTGCTAGCCTTCAGCCAAAATTCGAAACCAAAATACAGTAGCACATAGGGCGAAATGCTTAGCGGCACTTCGTCCGTCTTTACGTTATGAGTTCAAATTCCGGTGAAATCGACTTTGCCTTTCAACCTTTTGGGGTCGACAAAATAAGTACCAGTTGAATACTGGGCTCGATGTAATCGACTTACTCCATCCTTGAAAAAACTGCTAGCCTTGTGCCAAAATGTAAAGCCAATATATAACCATCTTCCTTCATTTCTATAAAGACAGTAAGGCGTGATTTGAAGGGTATGTATGTAGCTGTTATTTCTAACAAGTTAAGAAACCACATAGGATTCTCTTTATTTCATCGTCTATCAAGCAAAATGAAAAGTTCGCTCGGCAGTTCGCTAAACAACAACAACAATAATAACAACAACAACGACGTCGACGACGATGACGACGACGACGACGACAGCAGCAGCCATATTCTTCAGAGAAATAACCTTCAGCTCAGTTGATTCCAGCAAAACTTATCAACCTTTACGAGCAAAAGTAGAATAATTTCTTGTTGAAATTGCTAATCTTATTTTAAAAAGCTATTTTAGTTTCTTTAAACTTCAAAACATCAATAAAAAAAGAAACTACAAAAACAAATATCTCATAAAGTTTTTTTTTTTTTATCTATTTCCAATTTATGTAAAAATGTGTGTATGCGTCTCTCTCTCTCTCTCT
>NC_068982.1:189905250-189907376 GCF_001194135.2 Octopus bimaculoides | reverse complement strand
TATATATATATATATGCTTGTGTGTATGTATAGGTAATAGGTTCTACAGCGGAATCAAATAACGCCATGATCAAATGTAAATATCTAAATGTATGTTTTATCAAGCATGATATCAAATGTGAAGAAGGAGAGAGATACGATGGCTACACAAGGTTAGTACGATGGAAAATGTGGTGTAGCGTGATATCTGATCAAAACGCCAAAACTGAAGAATTAAAGCAAAAGGCGAAATAAAATCAACAAATGAATAATTTCACTCACGGCTTTCAAATTTCAAACGAAAAATTACATATTCTTTTTACAACCTGGTTTGCCGACCAGTTAAAAAAAAACCAGACGACAACCATAACGCTATCACTCATCTCCCTTCCTCTCTCTCACTCTATCTCTCTCACTCTATCTCTCTCACTCTCCCCCTCTCTCTCTCCCCTTTATCTCTCTCTCAATCTTCTTCTCTCTTTAGCTCACGCAGTCTCCCATACATATACGCACACATATACACATGCACACACATATATAGATAGATAGATTCATACATACATACGCTTATACATACGTAACCTGCAAACTCAGCCATATGTATGTATATATGTGTGTACATATTTGTTACTGCGTTTATTTCCTACTGAGGTTATATTAACAAACACACACACACATGTGTGTATGTACTATATATTTTTACATATATATACTTATGTGTGTGTTCACATATATGAACATATATATATTTGTACATATATATATATATATATACACACATGTACAAGAATACGGTAGACCGCACCCTCTACACCTATGTATGTGTGTGTGTGAGTATGAGTAGCTATATCTAAATTTAAATGTGTGTGTATGTATATAGGCCCATATATGTATATGTACACGTATATATTTTATTATGCGTATATGTGTGTATATATATAAGTATGCCTCTGTATATATGAATTCATGTGTATATATGTATACGTTGTATTTTATACAGTTACAACAGTGAAGTTACAGCTATGCTCAAAAGCAGAGCTTCGTTGCAGAGAACGTGTTACAGGTGTCGTGTAGAGCGTGTGAGCGTGTGTACACATTTGTCTGTGTGTGTGTGTGAGTAAACACACACACACACACACACACACATACACACACACACACACACATACGTACCTATGTATGTATGCTGTGCGGGAGAGGCAATTATTTTGATAGATATTGTAGGTGTTATATAAGTGTATGTGTGTGTGTGTGTATACACGCATATGTAGATATATATATATATAGATAGATAGATAGATAGATAGATAGATAGATAGATAGATAGATAGATAGATACATAGATACATAGATAGGTAGATAGATAGATAGATAGATAGATAGATAGATAGATAGATAGATACATAGATACATAGATAGGTAGATAGATAGATAGATAGATAGATAGATAGATAGACAGATAGATAGATAGACAGACAGATATCTATGTATGTATATAAATATGTGTGTGTATATATATAAATATATGTGTGTATATGTGTGTATGTATATATATATATATATATATATATATATATATGTACGTGTGTATGTGTGTATGTATAGAGAAATAAATAGACAGAGAATAGAGAGATAGATAGATACATACATACATACATACATACATATATACATACATACATACATATGGAACTTTGTATCTGTTAGAAACCATTTCCTTCAGAGGAAGAATTTAAATGATTAAATACAGAAGAGACACACAGACACACACACACATACACGCGCGCGCGCGCATGCATGCATACGTACATGCCTACGTATATACATTGGTAGGGGCACCTGAGTATTTTATGTAGTCGAGTTATGTATTAATACAAACCCATTCCAACCGGCGCACATGAAAGGCGACATTTACATACAAACTGCATGCTACAGTAAAGAGGAATACAAACACATACAGGAAGCAATTACAACGCCCTGCTTCTATTTACATGCATTACATACACACACACACACGCATACATACATACATACATACATACATACATACACACACGCATACATACATACATGCATACATACATACATACATACATACATATATGAATATATACATACATAGATGCATAAATATATATATATATATA
>NC_068982.1:189903524-189905240 GCF_001194135.2 Octopus bimaculoides | reverse complement strand
CCAAATCAAATGGTCCCTGGTTCAGTCCTTGCGTGTTTTCTACTATAGCCTTGGGCCGACCAATGCCTTGTAAGTAGATTTGGTAGACGGAAAATGAAAGAAGACCGTCGTATATATATATATACATATATATATATATGTGTGTGTGTGTGTGTGTGTGTGTGTGTGTGTGTGTCTTTCTGTCTGTGTTTGTTCCTCACCACGTAATCCTCGTAATCTAGCGGTTCGGCTAAAAAGACTGATAGAATATGTTCCAAGCTTAAAAAAGAGATAAGTAACGGTGTCGATTCATTCAGCTAAACATTCTCCAAGGCGGTGCCCCAACATGGCTGCAGTCTAATAACTGGTGCAAGTAAAAGATAAATCACACACACACACAAACGTGTGCATACAGGGAGGTGAAAGCATGGAAACCAGAATTTGGAATTCAGTGTCAACGTTTCCCTTATAAAATGTAATAAATTCAAAGACGTCTGTGGATGACGGAAATGTTTCGGATAATCTCTTACAAGTAAAAGACAGTGACATCCTTATATAAATGGTTCGAGGAATACAACCACAAGAATTCGTGCCATTACAAACTGATCCCGGGACCCCATTTGTATTTCAGTTAGGTCTGATATAACCGTGTCTAGGACGGCGAGCTGGCAGAATCGTTAGCACGCTGGGCGAATTGCTTAGTGGTATTTCGTCTGCCGCTACGTTCTGAGTTCAAATTCCGCCGAGATCATCTTTGCCTTTCATCCTTTCGGGGTCAATTAAATTAGTATCAGTTATGCACTGGGGTCGATGTAATCGTCTTAGTCCCTTTGTCTGTCCTTGCTTGTCCCCTCTATGTTTAACCCCCTGTGCGCAAGAAAGAAACAGATATTACCCTATTTATTTTTATTAAAAGAAAGCTTTCATCTGCGTTCTATTAAAAATAGTGGATTAAAAAATTTTGAACTTATTTTGATAAAAAATTCTATAATATTTGTTGTTGAAGTAGAAAGTCTCAATTCACTAGGGAGAGCAATGTAGTAACCTGCAAGTTATATGAGGGATTGTACCATTTCGATGTCTATCTTTATCATCTTTTATCTTTTACTTGTTTCAATCATTATACTGCGGTCATACTGGGGCACCGCCTTGAAGAAGTTTAGTCGAACGAATCGACTGCAGTACTTTTTTGTTTGAAACCCGGAACACATTTAATCGGTCTCGTGAAATAAGTTCTTAGTAATGGTTTCAGGTAGTTGAAGCATTGATGCATTTGTTAATATATTGTAGTGACTCGTTTGCTTTTTCTAGATGGTTAGCAGAGGCCATTATCCAAGTCCAGTACCTCATGATGCAATATAAACAATCAACAGTAGACCTGATTCAACAGTGGTCCTACTTCCTAGGTACCCAATGGGTTCGCTATTCTGGTGTTTACTGCTTATGCTTTCGACTACATCATCGCGATACAGTCCACCCCACCCCCCAATATCATTGGGAATCTTTTCGCTTCTTTGTGAAGAATATAGCGTTTTACCAGGTCTGTTATTTTCCTCAAGTCATTTCCTTCCATACATAGAAGAAATATTCGGCGAAATATTTTTTAACCCGTAATGAATTGTCCCGTCCCACTGCGTGGCACCTTGGGCAAGTGTCTTCTACTATAGCCTCGGGCCGACCAAAGACGTGTCAGTGGATTTGGTAGACGGAAACTGAAAGAAGCCTGTCGTATATATA
>NC_068982.1:189898120-189900954 GCF_001194135.2 Octopus bimaculoides | reverse complement strand
TATCGGATTCCCAGCATTTGTAAGCCTTTAGCCGTGATCAATAGGATATACCAAAAAGAAATAACTCTGAGCAAGTTTAAAACCGATTGAGTGAGTTGTGCTATTCGTTTCTACTCTTGGCACAAGGCCCGAAATTTCTGGTGAGCGGGAGGGCAGTCGATTAGATCGACTCCAGCACGCAACAGGTACTTAATCTATCGACCCCGAAAGAATGAAAGGCAAAGTCGATTTCGGTGGAATTTGAACTCAGAACGTAAAGACAGACGAAGTACCGCTAAGCATTTCGCCCGGCGTGCTAACGTTTCTGCCAACTCACCGCCTTCAATGCAGTCGACAGCCTCGAGTGGGTTACGCTATTAGGCCGGCAGGTAGCGAGAAATTTTGCAGTATCAGTGTCATTCAGTGTTTAGGTATAAAGCGAACTTTGGGTTTGTCGAAATATGTTTGCGACATATTTTAACTTCTAAAGCAAAGTCACTGAAATTACAGTGCAGAAAATATTCTTTCTTATTGTAAAAGTTTCTTTTTAAGTACTCAAGAACGTGATATTAATAAGCCACAATACTGGTGGAATATTGGTATCTACCATTCTTAATCATTTCAGGGCGAGTTGTGTCGGCTGGTCTAGGCCACTCGGCGTTGTATAAGGAGCTCTCCGTGGACGCTATCCAGTACAGTGTATGTTGAAACAAATTCCTGAATTTATTATCGGTAGAAGCAGTATTAGTATCGAAAAACAATCTCTATATTCTATTTAACGTAGATATACTGTAGAAAGCCACGGATCTCCGGTTTTCGTCTCGAGAAAACATCTCTTTATAGACGTATAAAACCAAAATGGACTGAAGTGTATCAGCAGCGGACCCAAATCGTCCAGCAGCTGCTTAGAAATGACTAAATCCTTTGATTTCTGCATATTTGCACTTTATTCGGGGCGAAGTTTGTCTAACTATGTGGTTGATAGCAGGCACATGCAGCCAATAACGCGTAAATACGCAGAAATCACGTGATCTAGCAAATATTGCGACATTTTGGTCTGCCACTGATATGTGTGAGTTTCTATAGGTCTATACGTCTATACGAGATGCTTTCTGTGGACGAATATAGTAGTGTTGTGGCTTTCTCTGAGTATTTCCACGTTGGGTAAGTGCACATATTGCTATTCGGTACTAATACTGCTTCCAGCTAATAACGAACGTATATAATATGTATATACCTGTGTATATGTTTATATATATATATATATATATATATATATATAAAAATGAAATATTCAAACACTGACATTTGAAGTTAGATGTCACTACTGTTCATATCATCTGTGGATAAATTCAAAATTTGATGATATCACCAGTAGTAGCATTGGTGGAACGCAGTTATGATAGCTTTAAGGAGCTATGAAATATCGTAATGATGCTTAATGAGCATCTACCTGCTAGAAATAAGAGCCAAGTCTAAACATAACATTCCTGACAACTACTTCAGTGATATAAGATTGAAACATAACCTTATTAATCAAACTCCCAGTTGAGAATGCGTTACTTAAGCAAATCGCTCTAAATTATGCCCTTTATAATAATTGTTTTACTAACATGATTTGGCTAAAATCTACACATGTTCTATAGTACATGTTCTATAGTTCCACTATAGCGTTAGAACGAGACACTATTAACGTACCCGCAATTGATATATATACATACACACACGTGTGTATGTGTGTGTTTGTGTGTGTGTTTTCCCCTAATGGATAATTATTACATGGAAGATAGTTTTTCATATAAGGGATGATTGTGAATTTTAAGGAAATTAAGGAATTGCAAGGAAAAAGATTCTTAAAATTTGCATATTTAACCTCTTCATTTTTTTTTTCTCTCTGTTTAATTACTACGAAATTCTTAAGTTTTCTAGTCAGTGATAATCACGTGTAGCACTATTTCGTTCCTTTTAAAAATCATCAGCATATTACTACTTGCAATTTATTAGTTAAGCATTTTATAAATCGAGACAATTCTTATTGATGGCAAATAATTACGTTCTGAAAGAAATTCATGGAATGTATGTTATCTCTTTTTTCCTCTTTTCTTTTTCTTCGTGGAGCATTTATTAGTTTAGCAATCGAGAAAAAAAAAAGAGAAAGTGCTTTGTGTCTACATACGGGCTAATTGTTCCAGTTTGTGAAGGTGTCTTAAATAGCCAATAATTTTGATTTTAATTACAAAACTCAATTCGCAAACTATATTCGATATATTCATCGAAATGTAGATATTGATTTCAAGTTGCTATTTTATAGCAGTAATCCTTCGTTCCAAAATTAACGAGCATCTCTTCGCAAAGAGAACACTTTGGCCATCGTCAATAGTTTAATTGAATTGTTTTTGAATTTATAGCCAGAGTTTTTCAAACGTGTGTTATTCCCAAGTGGACAATTATTATAAGGGAGACAATTATTTCTTCATAATATTTGGTGGGATTAGAAATTTGAAATGATTAATTAAACCTTTCATGAAGATGGCTATTTGTTATGGACGGTGCACGCGCACACACATATATGTATGTACGTGTATGTATGTATGTATGTATGTATGAATGTGTATATAATAACATAAATAATATATAGATATATACATATATCCATACATATATGCACATACCTACATCTATATGTATACATACATGCATATATGGGTATAGGACATTAAAAAAACGTTAAACACAATGAGTGTTTTCGTTTCTCATTGTGTTCAACGTCTTTTTTGGGTGGGGATGTCCTGTACCCATATATGCATGTATATATATATGTATATGTATATATATATATATATATATATATATAT
>NC_068982.1:189897562-189898027 GCF_001194135.2 Octopus bimaculoides | reverse complement strand
GGACATAGAATATGGAATATACAATATATAATATAATATACAATATATAATATATATATATATATATATATATATATATATATATATATATATAGAGAGAGAGAGAGAGAGAGAGAGAGAGAGAGACAGACAGACAGACAGACAGACAGCTAGATAGATAGATAGATAGATAGATAGATAGATAGATCAATAGATAGATAGATAGATGGATAGATATGTATATGTATACACACAACTATAACCATGTATCAACCACTAAATGTATCAGTTTATACACACACACATACACACTCACGCCTATAGTTTTGGGCTAAATCTAGAAAAGAAGTTACTGAAGGCCTTCAGTTTCGTCCCAGTGCTCATGACTAAGATGCAAATTTCTGTCTTAATTAAAGATTATATATATGCGTGTGTGTATGTATATGTATATGTATATGTATATATATATCTATATATATATATATA
>NC_068982.1:189893749-189895366 GCF_001194135.2 Octopus bimaculoides | reverse complement strand
TGTGTGTGTGTGTGTGTGTGTGTGTGTGTGTGTGTGTGTATGTGTGTGTGTGTGTGTGTGTGTATACAGAGAGAGAGAGGGAGAGAGAGAGAGGGAGAGAGAGAGAGAGAGAGGGTAAAAAGTGGTACCGGCGTTGCTAGAAAGAAGAGTCAAATCGACTCAGCCACAAGACCACTGTCTTAATAAGGTGACAAGAGAAACAAAGCTCCTTAAGGTCGCAGACATAGCCACATCACTAGTGATTTCGAATTATGATGTAGAACATCTTAATTCTCGTCAGTGGCTTTTAATGCGCCTAGGGTTAAATTCAACTCAACTTATAAGAACGTTGAAAACATGTGCTTATTTCAAAAACGATAGAAATTAGTTGAACTTAACCCTTACTTCTACCGTTTTTGAAATCAGCACATATTGACGGGGTAGTGTGGGGTCAAATACAAACACAAACACTCTCACACATAGACATATACACATATATATATAAATATACATATATATAAATATATGTATTAACATATATATATACATGTCTTTGTGCAGCGGAAGAGTGCTCTGCATTTTAAATTGATGTAATGATTACATTGTTCAATTAAATGGAGTTGCATGAAACGATCGTGCTGCATTACCTCTGGATATCCTTGTTGCTTATTTTGATTTTAATCACCTTACTTTGAAATTGAATGGATAATACCGTACTAAATTCTGGTGCCTAAACTTAAGTACCATATTCACCTGAATCTAAATTTTTTCTGAACTCGTCTACCATACTCTAAGTAGATCGATAGATAGATAGATAGATAAATAGATAGATAGATAGATAGATAGATAGATAGATAGATAGATAGATAGATAAAAATTTCGCTTAGGTATAGCATGACTAATAACCTGGTGTTCGAACTCAAAATATAAAAATACGTATGAAACCAAATATAGAATTTCAAGGAAAGAATTCCCTCCCAGATATATTGATAGACACAAAATTATCTAAGGCTGCATATTTCTGGCTGTGGCTTATGTCCTTCAAACTCTTTACTGCGTGTCATGTTTTTAAATGCTTTCCCAAATAGATTTGCGCTCTATTTTAGTAGTTCTAATGAAGTTTTAAAGTGGTGCACAAGTAATGAACTCTGAGTGCACTTTATCTTATAAAAGAAACAGCAGTAAGTTAAAGAAGTTTATTAAGAAATTCTTGTTCTCTTGTGATTCAGTAATTTTTTTACTCACACGCACACGCGCACATACATTCACACACATACATACACACACACACACACACACATATTTATGTACATATGTATGTATGCAAATATATTCATGAACAATATGAGAGATGAATATATTTGCATAACTACTTCTCATCCTGAATATTAGATTACAGCCGTTTCGCAACATTATTTATGGAATAATGATTTTAATGTGAAATTTGCTTAAATGTTTGTACTAATATGCATGCTATGCATTATACAATACAATCGTATATTTACAAATCAATGCGCATGAAGAGGAAGACCAGCTCATCATTCCACTCGTTTTGGATGACTATGTCGTCTGAGAGGCGTGGCAACGCAAACGAAGAATACACACACACACACACACACAAATATAAATGTATATATA
>NC_068982.1:189882621-189885570 GCF_001194135.2 Octopus bimaculoides | reverse complement strand
ATGTATGTATGTAAGTATGTATGTATGTATGTATGTGTATATATTTGTGTGCCTGTGTTTGTTCCCCCAACATCGCTTGACAACCGATGCTGGTGTGTTTACGTCCCCGTAACTTAGCGGTTCGGCAAAACACACCGATAGAATAAGTAGTATGCTCACAAAGAATAAGCCCTGGGGTCGATTTGCTCGACTATAGGTGGTGCTCCAGCATGGCCGCAGTCAAATGACTGAAACAGGTAAAAGAGTAAAAGAATACACAGGTATGCACACACACACGGACGCACACATACATACATACATACATACATACATACATACATACATGTATGTGTATGTATGTGCGCGTGTGTGTACGTATGGGTGTGTGTGTGTGTAGTCCTACATTATGCGTAGAGAAGTTTTATTTCTGTTTTTAAATTCATTCCTGCTTGAATTCGTAACTGTGAAAATAAGTTAAAAACCCCATATTAGAAGGAAATGGTCACGTGATGTAGTTGAATAGTTACATGGATGAACAAGAAATGTATTTTTCCCACATTATATTTCATTACAGTTTTCATTGTATTTTATTTCACATATCTCAAGCAAAAATTATTTACGCATTCTAGTCATGAATACCCATGCGCATACACTCGCCCACACAAACATAGAAGTGCACGCGCAAAGGTATTTACAAGCGAATGTGTATGTATGGCCCCTACTTCTTCGCCTCTTTACCCGTCTCTTTTCTCACTCACCTAATATTTTTCTCAATCTCTTGATGAACGACTTAAGCCCGAAATGTTAAGATTCTCTTTTTTTCGTTAAAGCGTTAGCTAATGTAGCATATTATACAACTTGTTCCTCCTCTGTGTCTTTTACTTCTTGTGTGGTAAGAAGTTTGCTTCCCAACCACATGCTTCCGGGTTCAGTCTCACTGCGCAGCATGTTGAGCAAGTTTCTTCTTATTATAGCCTGGAGCTGACCAAAACATTGCAAGTGGGTTTGGTAGACGCAAACCGAAAAAAGCTCGTTGTACATTTGTGTGTGCGCGCGTGCGTGTGTGCGTGCATGTGTCTTTCTGTCTGTGTTTGTTCCTAACCACCGGTTGACAACCAGTGTTGGTTTGTTTACATCGTTACAAGTTTTTAAGACAGCTAAAAGGTTCGATTAATTCAGTTGTGTTGTGAGTTAACGTTTTGGGCCCTGACCAATTCTCTTATGCTACTCTCATTGTTCTCTATACGAACCCACAAAGGCTGTTAAAAGTCTGTTGTCTATTTAAAACAAGGATGAACACACACGCACAAACTCATATTATTGACCATGACTTCGAACTGTCGGCCAGCTAGGTCATCGACGGACTGCCCTGCTTTTCAATTAATGTTTCCAAAGGCAGTCCAACGATCACTTAGCCGCTGACCGACAGTTCGAAGTCACTAACAGTATTCTTATCTAAGAATCATCTACAAAAGTATCGGGTAACCTTTCAAATTAACGTTATGCGAGTGTGTTTGAGGGCGTGAGTGCGCGCGCGCGCGTGGAAACAAACGTACCAGACGCTATTCTTTTCTACTCTAGGCACAAGGTTTGAAATTTTGGGGGACTGGGCGGTAGGTCGATTAGATCGACCTCAGTACGCAACTGGTTCTTAATGCCGAAAGGATGAAAGGCAAAGTCAACCTCGGCGAAATTCGAACTCAGAACGTAAAGAGAGACGAAATACCGTTAAGCATTTCGCCCGGCGTGTCCTAACGTTTCTGCCAGCTCGCAGCCTTGTACCAGACACTATATATAACCAAAATGAACTCAAATGTGTCACGGCAGTCTGATGAAAGCTAGGAAGCCGAAACTTCGAAGTCACTATCAACACTCACTCTTCTTGCAAAAGTTTATCAAATATACACCCTACAAAAAAATATTGAGTACACCCTTAGTTTACTGTAACATTGCTTTTTATTATAACTCAACATAAAAACAAACAATAATTGATGCATGTATGTATGTACGGATGTGTGTGCGTGTATAAATGGAATAACAAGTTACATTTATGCGGAGCAAGCCCGTATAGTGGTTGGTCTCTATGTCACGTGCTATTAAGATGCTAAGATAACGTTTCTATATATTATACATTCATTATATTAATATGGATATACAGGAGTGAGAATTGTTTAATCTAGTCATACATTCATCCATACACATATATAGTTCACACTTGTGACCTCTGCTAATCTGTCTGAACCAGTGTGCATGCGTTTGCGTGTGTGCGTGTATGTGTGCGTGATATATATATATACACACATAAATATATATGCATGTATGTGTGCGTGATATATATCTATATATATATCTTTATGTATATGTTCATATGTATATATAAATACATATACATATCTAGAATAGCCGCGTGATGGAGTTAAATATATGTACCAGTATAAATACACATACATTCAAACATTCATCTATACATGAACACAGTCGTAAGTACACATACGCACATCCACACTTAATCACACACACATATATACAACAGAAACATATCTCTCTGCATGCTTCTATCTCTGTGTGTGTGCGTGTGTGCGTATAGGTGTGCGTGTGTGCGTATGTGTGTGTGTGTGTGTATGTGTGAGTGTGTGTCTGTGAGGAAGAGAGTGTGTATATATATATATACGTATATATAGACTTATACTAAATAAATTATCCCGTCGCAGTATAAATATTTATATGCATGTATCAAAGTTTCTTCTTAATTATTTCTCACTTACACCGAGATGAATACATTTGCGTCCATCTTAACGCTGGTGAGGTAACAATACTCCACACGTATGGGATATCTAACGATACATTGATACAAGCACGCATACATCCACACACACACACAGATATATTTACATAAATATATGTGAGTGTGTGTGAGAGTGTCTGTCTGTCTGTTTGTATGTGTGTATGTATATATATATATATATATAT
>NC_068982.1:189880435-189881608 GCF_001194135.2 Octopus bimaculoides | reverse complement strand
ATATATATATATATATATATACACGCACACACATACATATATACAAACGTTTATATATACTGTATCCATTTATAGAAGCATTCAAACACACAGAAACATGCATACACGTACTGACTTATACATACACAAACAGATATATATATATATATATGTATATATATATGTATATATTATATTATATTATATTATATTATATAACCTTATAATCTAACAGAATTAAACGAACATAATTATATAATAACATAACTACGCGTTATATACCCGGGCGCGTTCATGTCCTTGATATGTGGGTGTATAAGTTAAATATATTCCGAATTTTCTTCTGCGGATGACAAAAAGAAAAAGACGCTTGAATTGGATATTGTTATATACACCCACATGGCAGGATATATAAAACATGTGGCTGAAATGTTAAATAGAACTGTCTGTGAGTTTAAACCTACGTTGCTTATTGACGTCTTTCGTATTTTGGTAGATTCGGAAGAAAAGATATATTCTTTTATATTTATAAATATCTAACCTATATAAATGGAGTTAATTTAGCTGTTTCTTCGTAGATTGAAAAACTGAAGAACATCCTTAATTGAATTTCGAATCTTATTGGCTTCTCTTCAGAGGCGTCGACATCAATTCGGCGAATCTCAGTTTTTATGATTGTTGTGTGCTTATGTTATGATCTCAGTCACTTGTGTCCTAGGCCTCGAGTCAACAATACTTTTTTATACACACGCGCACGCACACACACACATACACGCATCGACTCGCACAAATATTTATACATATATAATTATAAAAGCAATTGCTGAACTAATCGAGAGGCGGAAAATGAAGAGTCGGCCATCATGATCATCGAGAAGAAACGAATCCAGTGTGAAGTGAAACTTTCTTCCTGATCATAAAGGAATGAAAAGCAAAGCTAGCATGGGCGCGAAGTTAAAATTAGATATCATGTAGTAAGATCGGCTCCTGCATGATGATTCACCTGGTTTTCTAATGAATGCTGCAATGAGCTGCCATCACCTGTAACCAGTTTTCGGCAAAAACTAAGTGATATATTGCAGTAATTCTTAAATAATAAAAGGATAATAATTTACAATATCAAAATTATATTTGCAAAGGAGATGAGGGGAGTAAAATTTCAACTATATATACATATATATATATATATATATA
>NC_068982.1:189878582-189879160 GCF_001194135.2 Octopus bimaculoides | reverse complement strand
ATATATATATATATATATATATATATACAGTAGAAGATAATTAAACAGCAAGCGCCGTCCAGCGAACGTCCGTAAGAGGGGTCTCGGTTAAGGCCATGGCATGGCTGTCCCCTTATCTTCCATGTCCACCTTTTATTAAACACACATCATTAGTATGGTTGTCACGAAACAAACACCAGCCCCTATCTAACCGTTCAAATAAAGGGAGGTGAGTAGGGGAAGGGGGGAGAGAAGGTGTGACGGCGAGATGTATGTATGTATGTATGTATGTATGCATGTATGAATTCAAGCATGTATATAGATGTGTGTATGTATATATGTCTGTCTGAATTTCTACCTATTCCTCTGTGTGTATACACATGCACTCACGACCTTACACATATACACATATATATATAGAGAGAGATATAATACATATATATATATATATACATATATATACATATATATACAAGAATACGCACATGTGTATATATATATTATATATGTGTGTATGGGTGCATGTGTATATATATATATATATATATATATATATATATATATATACATATATGTATATATATATACATATATATATA
>NC_068982.1:189875896-189877738 GCF_001194135.2 Octopus bimaculoides | reverse complement strand
GATATGTATAGACAAACGACGTAACGTTTATTGAATGTAAAAACGATCGGGAGACAAAGAGAAGGTCCGTAATTCTTCATCAGTTATCGACCAATTGGTAATATTCTGTTTCTTACTTTTAATGCTAAGACTGAGTGCTCCCCTATTGACGGTGTCCGCAAAAAGATTTTTCTTGCGGAGAATTAGGGACGAGAGCAAACAAAGAAAAACAAAACAAAACATGCAAAATGACACAGGGTGTGGTTTAGGACGGTGGACGAGAGCGAACTGTCGAACGAAATACGGTCTTGGAGCCAAGGAGACGAGAATAGTGGGTAACGCTTAGAAGATGTCCTGAAGGATGGAGGACGGAGAGACAGAGAATTTGCGAGTGGTCAGCTACGAGACCAGTGTAAGAAAAGAAGAAGGTAACTGACCACTGGTCAAGTGACAGCAGCAGGCAGAGGAGAAAGACAGCAGGGAGAGGGAGCGACAGAGAAAGAAAGGAAAGAGATGAAAGGAGAGGAGAAACGCTAGGAATACAAGAGGGAGAGAGAAAGAGAGAAAAGGGGTCAGTAGAAAGGCTGGAATAGAAGTGAGAGGGTGAGAGAAAGAAAAGGGGAAAGAATGAAGGCAAGAGAGAGAGAGAGAGAGAGAGAGAGAGATAGAGAGAGAAAGAGAGAGAGAGTCACACGAGTATTGCATACATACGTGATATAAGAGGTATTTCAGGACGTATTTGGTAATTAAATAAGACAATTCTAGTCTCGCAAAATCCCAAAGTATTTTAATAAACGTTTCTGGGCGAGTTCTTGATAAACTTTCTTATTAGATTAAGCTGTGAATTCGTCTTCAACTCCGAGGACTGTTTTAATGCGGGAATGGAATCTTTGACATATGTCCTTATACATACCAAGCATCATCTCAGCAATGGCAGCCTTCAGTGAAGCGATAGGGTTTTATAGTCATTAGTCTCCTGTTCAACAATGCTGCCTACGTAGTAATCCATGAGATTTAAGTTGGGTGAGTTTGACAGACACAAGTCTGGCGTTACATGATTGTAAAGATTGCTTTTGTTTTGGGGTTACGTGGGCTTTGAGAGAAGGTGCAGAATTTTTTTGAAACATCTATGATCTTTAACTGCGTACTTCATCCATCCAGGGCTCCACAATGTATCCAACAGTTCTAATTGTAAGACCCTGTGGCAAAATGTGAGGTAGCATTATATAACCTTTGTTACTCACCTCTCCTAAAACCATCATAGTTGCTGGAAACTTAGTGTACATTACTCTAAGGACAACAGGACAATCTGCACATTGAGGAGGTGCTGGAGATAATTGTTAAGTATGGAAGGCTGAAGCTCGCAGAAAAAGATCATACAAGTTTCAGCAAAACCCCAAAACAGAAAGCAATCTTTACAATCATGTAACGCCAGACTTGTGTCCGTCAAACTCACCCATCTTAAATCTCATGGATTACTACGTAGGCAGCATTGTTGAACAGGAGACTAATGACTATAAAACCCTATCGCTTCACTGAAGGCTGCCATTGCTGAGATGATGCTTGATATGTATAAGGACATATGTCAAAGATTCCATTCCCGCATTAAAACAGTCCTCGGAGTTGAAGACGAATTCACAGCTTAATCTAATAAGAAAGTTTATCAAGAACTCGCCCAGAAACGTTTATTAAAATACTTTGGGATTTTGCGAGACTAGAATTGTCTTATTTAATTACCAAATACGTCCTGAAATACCTCTTGCGACACGTGTGTATGTAATACTCGTGTAACTCTCTCTTTCTCTCTTTCTCTCTCTCTCTCTCTCTCTCTCTCTCTCTCTCTCTCTCTCTCTCTCTCTCTCT
>NC_068982.1:189874384-189875615 GCF_001194135.2 Octopus bimaculoides | reverse complement strand
TCTCTCTCTCTCTCTCTCTCTCTCTCTCTCTCTCTCTCTCTCTCTCTCTCTCTCTCTCTCTCTCTCTCTCTCTCTCTTGCCTTCATTCTTTCACCTTCTCACTTCTATTCTAGCCTTTCTACTTACTCTTTTTCTCTGTCTCCCTCTTGTATTCCTAGCCTTCAGTACGCAGAAAAAGATCATACATGTTTTAACAAGACTCAACAGTCATTTCTTGTATTAGACATTTTTCATCAGAAATGAAGAGAAGCATGTCGTGTTTGTGAAGGTTTTTACACTTGTTACGTAACCGCTTGGCACGAATCAAGAGGTTTTATAACATCGTTGCAGACATGCACTGATCAATCGTCGGGGTTTACGACTTAAATAAGTAGAACTCAAATATTTCTTGCAATCCCTTTGCCAATACTTCTAAACGAAGTATAAGATTGTAAACGTTCTTCTTGAATTTTGTCTTGTTTTCGTACAGAAGCAAGATTCAGATTAGTAATAAAACTAGTCTCTTCGCATATGATCATCCCTGACATGCACTGTTGTCTCCACATGACCAGTTAGATTATGGACTAAAGGCTATCATCTTTGCACCAAAGGAGCGGCTAAATCTTATCTTCACGTTATTCTAATAGAATAATTTATAGTTATAAGAAGTTAATTTTTCGATTAAATTCACGAAGATTTTCGTTATGACGGATTTAGTGTACTGGGGGTATTAGATGATATTTTGAAGAATTTACCATTGCGTGGGGATCAAAAACCTAACTTGAGATCGTATCCCGAAATCTCACGTGCTCCTCATCAAATAACTCTATCGTTCAATCTTGCATAACTTTTCTAGTACGGGTCGCATATGCATGTGGTGGCATATACATGTGGTGTCATACATGTACCACTTCTTTAAACAGAGATATGAATACTATCCTTCAATGGGTGAATGACTGTAGAGTCTATTTTACTGGCAGCATTTTCAACACCAATAAAACTTCACCTTCCCTATTCATGGAAAACCAAAATTATCTCAAAGTTTGCAAATCTATCTATCTATCTATCTATCTATCTATCTATCTATCTATCCATCTATCTATCTATCTATCTATCTATCTATCTATCTATCTATCTATCTATCTATCCATCTATCTATCTATCTATCTATCTATCTATCCATCTATCTATCTATCTATCTATCTATCTATCTATCTATCTATCTATCTATCTATCTATCTATCTATCTATC
>NC_068982.1:189865952-189867522 GCF_001194135.2 Octopus bimaculoides | reverse complement strand
TATATATATATATATATATACACACACACACACAAATAAATGTATATACATATCAAAGGGAAGCACATACGAACAAACATATTTATATATATAGTTGCAATTATGCAAAAGTGTCGTAAGTTCAAAAAGTTGCTTTTTCAGAAAACGAAAGAAATAGTTTCACCATTCCATTTCTTTTTACATTAGCGACAGTTTCAGCTTAACAATAATTCTTTGTTAGGTGCATAAAATCGCAACTCCATGCATTTATGATATTTTCAGTCAGAAATATTTTTGCAAAACTGTCGTATGAGGGCCTTACCATACTTTTGTGAAATGCTAAACCGTTGTAGTACACTTTGATAATTTTCATATCTTGGCATCTGAAGCAGCTGGAGATACGATACTTTGACCAAAAGAACCGGCCCCTAGCAATTTCGCTTTCAATTCTCAGTTTGATGAGCAATGCGAAACGAATCCTTATTTCAATTATGTTGAAAGAACAGGACCTTATTTTGTACAAAATTGTAAATCTTTATTACCATGGCTCTAATATACTCTTAAATCCTCTAAAACAAATCTGTGTTTTTTCACCTCTCTCTCTCTCTCTCTCCACACACACACACATATAGATATACATACATATATATACATATACTTATATATACATACATGCATACATAGATGTAGATTAGAGTTGTATAGTTTTCATTGTCTAATATACATGAAATTTTATATTATATTTTTTTAAAGCGAAACCAATGAAAGTTATAAGATAGCACACGTCGATACCATTATCTCTGGTATTTCAAAACTTTGGGGTTATAATCCTTCTTCGGGAAATTTATGAAGAAAAGGTGTTGAGAGCTATCAACATCTTTTCTCTGTAAATTTCCTAGCGATGCCAGTTAATAGTACTCACCATCGACCGGTATTATTAATTTTTTTTTTTCAATTTGCATTGTTTTGAGTTTAAAAAATTATACAACAGGCTTCTTTCAATTACCGTCTACCAAATCCATTCATAAGGCTTTGATCGGCCCGAGACTTTAGTTGAAGACACTTGCCCAAGGTGCCACGCAGTGGGACTGAACCCGGAATCATGTGGTTGAGAAGCAAGCTTCTTACCACACAGCCACTCTTGCGCCTGCAAGCCACTCCTATAGGTAGTAGATCGCCGGACCGAGGGAAGATAACGAAGTGTTAGCGTTAAGCAGTGTCCAGGTTATGAGCAGAATTAAGTAAGCTGAAATATTTCAACTGCTAAAAGACAAATACACTGCAGTTACCGTGGAGAATATATCTCTCTTCTGGTAAAAGGGTGTGAAAACACCGGTTCGTTCAGTGTCACCATCTATAAGAAATCGCAGACGCCTTTTTACCATAAGAGAGATATATTCTCCACGGGAAGTGCAGAACATATATCAACTTATCTAATTCTATTCATTTTATATTTTCACCTTTGATCGGGTAGTTGGGCAATGTACATAAGGTGTTGTCTTGTGCTGACCCGTTTTTAGCCAAAACTCCTCACGGAAAGGTTGCTGAGCCTGTCGGTCGAATGTTCAGTACCTCCCACGGCGATTGCAGC
>NC_068982.1:189860767-189865299 GCF_001194135.2 Octopus bimaculoides | reverse complement strand
GGCACTAAAGAACTCAGATTGCAAAGAATCGGATGACACACTTCAAGGCAACTTATCCTGCTGCTCTGATATTTTACCAATAACAATTTACACAATCGATTAATGAGCTGATCAATGCATCATCGATTCAGTCTCTTTTTATTTTTTACAAACTCCTTCGCCACTCTACTGAAGGATGTTGATAAGACGCATGATGGGAAGGCAGCGAGCTGGCAGAAGCGTTAGCAGGCCGGGAGGAAATGCTTAGCGGTATTTCGTTTGTCTTTACGTTCTGAGTTCAAATCCCGCCGAGGTCGACTTTGCCTTTCATCCTTTCGGTGTCGATAAATTAAGTACCAGTTGCGTACTGGGGTCGATCTAATCGACTGGTCCCCTCCCCTAAAATTTCAGGCCTAGTGCCTAGAGTAGAAAAAGATAAGATACATGATGGATGGGGTGGGGTGAAAGACATTGTAAAAAAAAAAATCGATGTGGCCAATTATTATTGATTAATTGATCAATTAGTCAACAATAAAGACGGGGAAATACAAACAACGTCTGTTTTATTGGCTGAATGGCTTCTTCCCCAAATCCACCCCAAACTCGCCCCCACCAAACCCTCCCCTCCCTCCACCCACGTCTCGGATTCCTCAAATCACAGAAATATCTGTTTCAAAACATGAGTTTACATTAAGAATCTTAATAAACAAATACAAAAGGGAAACACACACACACACACACACACACACACACACACACTCATAGACACACACTCATGCTCATCCATCAGTATGTAAATATATGAGTGAATGTGTGTGTATGTACACGCACCGCATACACACGCACACACACACACGCACACACATATATATAATACACAACACAAACACGTATGTGTGTGTGTGTGCTTCTGTGTTTTGTGCGTCTTTGTACTTCTCTGTTGCCACTCCACAATCGGTGTGGGTTTGTTTATGTTCCCGTCAAACTATCCGATGGAATAACTCCCAGAAGTGCTAAAATCTTGAGCACAGTGCTCCAGCATGGCCTCAGTCCAATGACTGAAACAAGAAAAAGAATAAAAGTTATATGTATATATGAGCATGCGCGTATATTGAATGTGTGTGTGCATGTTAGTATGCATGTATAATATACGCTGTAAACATATAAATAGGGCAAATTTAACTATTTTCCTGTAAACTGAAAATAAATAAAATAAGGAACAACATTCATGAGTTTTCGAACCTTATTGACTTCTCATCAGTGTCTACATCACTTGACCAATCCGCAGATAATCAAATGACCAATCTGTTTAAAAACTGACACTTCACGCGCGTATAAGCAACGAACGTGTACAGTCTGTACCTGTACACGAACACACACATATAGTCTGTCACGGATTTTACGACACACAATTCTCCCACACAAACCTGCATTCTATTACGCACTAACACAGGCGCAGGTTTAGCTGTGTGGTAAGAACTTTTCTTCCCAACCTCATAGCTCCGGGTTCAGTCCCACTGCGTGTCACCTTGGACAAGTGTCTTCAACTAAAGCCTCGGCCCTCTAAAGCCTTGTGAATGAATTTGATAGATGGAAACTGAAAGCCCATCGTGTGTGTGTGTTAGTGTATTTGTGTATCTTCCCCTACTGTCGCTTGACAATCGATGTTGGTGTCTTTACGTCCCCGTAAATTAGCTGTTCGGCGAAGAGACAAAGAATAAGTCCCAGAGTCAATTCGTTCGACCAAAGGCGGTGCTCCAGTATGGCCGCAATCAAAGGACTGAAACAAATAAAAGAATAAAAAAATAGAAAAATGCGTATGTGTATACATATGCATACATATAGGATTATATGTAGTATGCGCGGGTCTGTATTTGTGTGCCCCTGTTTATTCCGCACCCCCACTTGACAACCGGTGTCGGTGTGTTTACATCCCCGTAACGTAGCGGTTCAGCAAACGAGACTGATAAAATAAGTACCTGGTTTGATAAAAGAAAAAAAATGTACTGATCGATGCAGGGGTCGATTCGTTTGACTAAAATCCTTGAAGGCGGTGCTCCAGCATGGCCGCGGTCTAATGACTGGAACGAAGTAAAAGATACGCCAACTACCAGGACAGCACCATTCTAAAACAGCTTCCAAACTGACATGACTTTCTGCCTACGGGCTTCTTTCAGTTTCCGTCTCCAAAATTTACTCTGAAGGCTTTGATCGACCCCAGGCTATAGTAGAAGACACTTGCCCAAGGTGTCATGCCAGTGGAAGTGAACCGTAGGACTGAACCTGGAACCATGTGGTTGGGAAGCAGCCTTCTTACCACACATCGCCTGTTCTATATCTTTCAACATCATAATTTACCAGACTGCAGCGATTGTAAAATGTTATGCATATATTAACGACAGAGGCAGTATTAATACCTATTTCTTTATTGCCCATAAGGGGTTAAACATTGAGGGGACAAACAAAGACAGACAAAGGGATTAAGTCGATTACATCGACCCCAATGCGTAACTGGTACTTAGTTTATCGAACCCGAAAGGATGAAAGGCAAAGTCGACCTCGGCGGAATAGGATTATATGTCGTATGTGCGTGTCTGTGTCCCTGTTTATTCCCCACCACCACTTGACAACTGGTGTAGGTGTGTTTACATCCCCGTAACGTATTAATACCGGGAGGCAAACGCGGATGTTTTGTGAGGTCGAAATGGCGTGAGCTGGTGGTCTCGGCGCTGGAGTAGGTGGGGAGTTACCTCCCCGCTAGCGATATAAACAAGCATTTAACACCAAAAGCCTACGCGAGAGCTTCTCTCATCGTGTCTACTACAGTAAAGTTTCTTTTAGCAGAACATCCACGTTTAAGTGGGAATAAATACAGCGATAGTGTGTGTATGAGAGAGAAGGAAAGAGAGCAGGGAGAGGAAGAGAAGGCGACAGAGATAGAGAGAGAGTGAGAGGGGGACAGAGATATGGTTTTGGGTTCAGCCTCACTGCGCGGCAATTTGGGAAAATGTCTTCTATAGTTACGGGTCGAGTGAATTTGGCAGACAGAGACTGTGTGGAAGCCTGTCTGCGCGCGAACCTGTGTGTCTGTGTTAACCCGACCCATCTCTTGACATCCAGTGTTAGTTTGTTTACGCCTCGACAACTTAGCGGTTCGGCAAAACATGACCATCAAATACGTATCAAACTTTAAAATAGAAGAAGCGAGGTCGACTTATTCGACTAAAATCTTTTAAGTGGAAGCTGCAGTATGGCCACAAACCAACGACAGAAACAAATAAGCGATGAAAAATAAATGAAATGAACGGACGTAACATAAACGAAGGTGAAACGTAAGTAATAAAAACGAAAATATATAATCTACCTCCGACGGGACTCGAACCCGCAATCCCCGGCTTAGGAGGCCGGTGCCTTATCCATTGGGCCACGGAGGCTCACAGCAGCAGAACAGCATAAATGAGGTTTTATACTATTTACAAGTCTGTTGTCATTTTCTTCCTGTCTGTCGTTCTTCGTTTATTTACTCTCCCTCCTCTCCCTCTTCTTTCTTTTATCATATTCCTCCCTCTCTGTCTTTCTCTACTTCCCACTCCCTCTTTTACTATACTTCTTTCTTTTTATACTATACTATTACAACTCCCTTTCTCTCTCTCGTTTATTATTCTGTCCGTCTTCCAATTGACAAACAAGGCTCGAATGCATCAAAACACACGTTTTCTCTCTCTTTCATTTCTCTCTCTCTCTCTCTCTCTCTCTCTCTATCTCAGTCTCTCTGTCTCTCTTTCGGTCTCTATTGTATGTGCGTATGTATGTGCGTGTGTGTGTCTTGAGTCACATCACTATGACGTCAATCAACGCTTCCCCTTCTATCGCATGCCTCTTCTCACACACGCCAACAAACTCTCTATCTATCGCTCTCTCTCTCTCTCTCTCAGTCTCTCTCTCACTCTTTCTCTCTCTTCCCCAATCAATGTCTTCAACACAACTCCATTTTAATAGTGTTGCCTGCTTTTACGCACACACGCACACACGCACACACACACGTCGTATATTTATGTGTTGTCAGCCTCTTACCTGCACACACACACTCTCTCTCTCTTTCTCTTTCTTTCTCTCTCTCCCCTCTCTCTCTCTCTTTCCCTCTTGTTCAATCTTTGTGGTTTACTCTTCTACTCTTTTACTTGTTTCAGTCATTTGATTGCGGCCATGCTGGAGCTCCGCCTTTTAGTCGAACAAATCGACCCCAGGACTTATTTTTTGTAAGCCTAGTACTTATTCTATCGGGCTCTTTTGCTGAACGGTTAAGTTACAGGGACGTAAACACACCAGCATCGGTTGTCAAACGATTGTGGGGGGACAAATACAGGCACATAAATACACGAGTACACACACACATACACACGCATATATATATATATATATATATATTTATATTCTTTTATTCTTTTATTCGTTTCAGTCATTTTGACTGCGGCCATGCTGGAGCACCGCCTTTAGTCAAACAAATCAACTCCAGGACTTATTCTTTGTAAGCTTAGTACTTATTCTATCGG
>NC_068982.1:189857184-189860654 GCF_001194135.2 Octopus bimaculoides | reverse complement strand
ATATATATATATATATACGACGGGCTTCTTTCAGTTTCCATCTACCAAATCCACTCACAAGGCTTTGGTCGGCCCTAGGCTATAGTAGAAGACACATGCCCAATGTGCCACGCAGTGGGACTGAACCTGGAACCATGTGGTTCGTTAGCAAGCTACTTACCACACAGCCACACCTGCGCCTGTGTACATTTACACAAGCGCATACACTTCTTTTACTTGTTTCAGTCAGTAGTCTACGCCCATGCAGGAGCACCTTCGTCAAGCATTTTTTAGTCGCATGAATTAACCCCAAGACTCCTTTATTAAGCTTGGTACTTATTCTACCAGTCTCTTTTGCCGAACCGCTACTTTATAGGGACATAAACATAACAATACCGGTTGTCAAGCAGTGGGGGACAAACACAGAAACACGTGCGGATAGATAGATAGATAGATAGATAGATAGATAGATAGATAGATAGATAGACAGATAGATAGATAGTTCACACAGCCCCACCAGCGCCCTTTTATCTACCTCTACACACGTGCACAAATGTATGCATGCGAGGTCCGTCGTTGGTCATTGATCCTAAGGTCGTTTCCCGGATTCTGTGGCGCATATAATCCCCCGGTCGTCGGTCCGTCGGAGGATTTACTCGTCGTTACCATTTGAGTGGAATGGAGCAAGGTGAAACAAAATGGTTTGCAGAGGAACACGTTACATCACCCGCACCAGGAAGTGAAATCACAATCTTATGACCATAGATATAACACCATAACCACTAAACCAGACGCCGGCCGTGCTGGAGCATATCTTTGAAGAATTTTTGAGGAAAAAAAGAATCGACCCCAGTGCCTATTTTTTTAAAGTCTAACAAAAAGTGAGCAACATTGTACGAGTTGGTAGTGAACTCCTCATGAAATACTCTCTTCCTGATGATCTCCTATACAGCCCCGAAACAGCTGGGCTCTCTTACCTCAGAGAAGACCTGGATGGAAAGCACTCAGCATACAAAAAGAAAAAAAGATCATGCATGGATATGTTGCCCGGAAGCTTGAAGAAGACAGCAGAAGCGCAGCCTCTCTTGGACACAAGTCTATTGCATCACATCACACTTTGAAGGCCATGCATTGGCAATCCGGGAACAGAAGATTGCCACAAAGTACCTGGTGAACAAGAGAGACAATGAGGCTCTTGTAATGCCAAGGTGCAACCGCATGAGTAGGCTATGCCATGTTTCTGTGGAAGACATCACGCATGTGATTAGCAGCTGTCGTCACAGTACTACCTCCCTATGCGGCACGATGTTGTCGCTAAAACAATTTACAATGTCATCCGCAAAAAAGACTCTCCTGAAATAAACTTAGAAAACCCCTCTGTTATGGAACACATTCATAAGCACCAACTCAAGGAATACTGGTGGAATATTCCCATCAAAACCTCTGTCAAATGTAAACATAACAGGTTGGATATTGTTGTTTGGAACAGAGGAGCAAAAGTATGTACCACCATAGAGGTCAGCTGCCCTGCAGATATAAATATCTCTTTGAAAATCAAAGGAAAAGAGGATATCTATGGACAACTGCTTCGAAACCTCCAGCTTCTATATCCAGGCTATGAATTCATATTCATACCAATAACAAATGGTGCGTTAGGTTTTGTTAGTAAATGCTTAAAGGAGAATCTGGATAAACTGGGATTTTCAGAAAGAGAAATCGACCAGTTGATTCGTACATTACAAGTGCAATCTGTGAGTGGAACAGTAAAAATATGCAAGACTTTTCCAAAGTTCCAAATACGAATTTGTTTATGTTAACTAACATCCCAAAGATGGAGCCGTGTATTTTTGAGGGAAGCCGGCTCCCATCTTTGTGGAAGATTTATAATAATTAAAAAACAGAAGAGACATACATACATCCTTCACCATTTCTGCCACATAGAGACAGTGACTTCACCTCCAGCACTATATTTAAAAACAACAGCGTTTCATATGTGAAATATAAAAAGAAAATAACACAACTGAGGTGATCCATGCAATTAATGGCTAAAATCTCCCTCTAACGTTCTTTATAACACCATGCACACCATACCTTTTATTTTTCATTCTTGTAATATTGAGGCATAGCATTTTAAATCGATGGAATTGTTGCATTATAAACTGGTGTTATGTCTCTGTGGACAGAAAGCGTGGGATTAATTGCAATCAGTTTCTGATTTTCATGCACCCCCATCTCATGAATCTCTATCTTCTGTCAACAGAGGAATTTGTAGCTTGTGTCTAGAAAATAAGGGAGAAGAATATTAAGACTCAATGAAACTGGTGTGTCCAATTTGCATACCAATGACAGATTAATTTAATCATGATGCATTACTCAACGTAGTAGTAGTAGTAGTAGTAGTAGTAGTAGTAGTAGTAGTAGTAGTAGTAGTAGTAGCAGCAGCAGCAGCAGCAACAGCAGCAGCAGCAGTAGTAGTAGTAGTAGTAGTAGTAGTAGTAGTAGTAGTAGTAGTAGTAGTAACTACAAAACTAGTTCCAACAGACGGAACCGTTACGTTGTTGCTTGATCTGCTAGACATAGCAGCCATACAGCCAAGCATCTTAAAGGGGGGAGTATATACTGAATAAAGTAATTGTTCTCGAGTACACCAAAAGGCGGGATGGTTACGGCTGGAATACCATTATGGTCACGGGAGGGAAAATTTCCTTCACAAAAGGAAAAAAAACCGACCAATTCCTTTAAGCAATCGCCTTTATTGCAGTTTATCATCTCCTTTGGAAAAATTGGATTATGGAGGAATTTGCGAAAATATGATACAGAATATTGAGTTCTATTGTATTTATGAGATAAAAATTACCAAATTTGTGAAATCACACAGAAATTAAAATATAAAAAACAAACCCGATACCTCCGACGGGACTCGAACCCGCAATTCCCGGCTTAGGAGGCCGATGCCTTATCCATTGGGCTACGGAGGCTACTTGCAAGCATAGATGTCTGTCATGCTCTTTGGTTTCAATACGGAATGGTAGCTAACTGTGATGCGACTGCGTTATTTCGACTATTGATTTCTACATTCTACTATCAAAGTGCCAGATGTGTCTGCACCATGGTCACGGTTGGATTTTACTGGCAAAGAGCAAGTAATTTGGGGAACAAAGTCTAGATAATTACATTTTGAGAACAAACATTCTTTTACAAAGGGCAACAATGGCTTAATTCCTTGTCCTTTTCTTTCTTCATAAAAGCGGAATAACTCTTCGGAATGTCAGAGTTGGGAAACGGACAAAAGAAAGATCTCACGGAAGAATATTTGATCATTTACATACAGCAGACTATGGAGGAATTTAGAAGAATATGACGCAGATTACTGAGTTCTGTTGCATTGCTGGTATGTAATTGCCCAAATTTGTGAAATCATAATATAAAAACAAAGATCAGTACCTCCGACGGGACTCGAACCCGCAATCCCCGGCTTAGGAGGCCGGTGC
>NC_068982.1:189854773-189857084 GCF_001194135.2 Octopus bimaculoides | reverse complement strand
TCTTTCTTCCTGTTTCTGTTGTACCTGTATTTCAAAGGATTCAGCCTTGTCACATTGTGTGTCACACTGAATATCCCCGAGAACTACGTTAAGGGTACAAGTGTCTTTGGAGTGCTCTGCCACTTACACGTTATTTTCATGAGCAGGCTGTTCCGTTGATCGGATCAACTGGAACCCTCGGCGTCGTAACCGACGGAGTGCTATGAAGGAGGTGTTCAATGTAATCCTGGATTTTGGGGTTCCTTGAGTGGCCCTAGCTGGAGTTTCTCTTACACCAGGAGGGCCGCATCATTCATGTTATCACATACTCTGTAGATACTGTGTAGACTTTTATCGCATTTCACTGTAGTTTCCATTTCTTCTTCACCATCAGCTATGTAAATCCCTTCACAAATTGTTGTCTGTCCCTGTGATGCCCCCCACCCCTCATCTGTGCTTCTGTGTCTAATAAAAGAAATTATTATTGTTGTTGTTGTTGTGATGGTGGTGGTGGTGGTGGGGAATGCTGGCAGAATCGCTGGCATTCCGGACAAAATGCTTAGCTGCATTTCGTCCGCTTTACGTTCTGAACTAATTCCACCGAGATCGACTTTGCCCTTCATCCTTTCCAGGTTCATGAGATAAGTACCAGCTGAGCATTGTGGTCGATATAATCGACTACACCCTTCCTCCCAAAACCTGAGGCTTTGCGCCTATCGTAGAAATTGTTGTTGGTGGTGTTGTTGTTGCTGCTACTGCTCAAAATTTTACTTTAGATACAGAAATATAAATTATTAAATGTAAAATCATTCTGGGCTTCAAAAATCAAACACTGCAAATTGCCAAAAAGAGGACAAATGGTATACCTTTTTTTTCCGGAACTTGAATCTCTGATAAATTATTCTAATAAAACGAAGCAGGAATTGTAGACGGAAAGAAAAACAAAACATGTATACATACATACATACATACATACACGCGCGCAGAGAGTGTATGGAAAAGAAACAGGGAGAAGTGAAATGATTGAATTACAAAGATGAGATATTTATGTGTGTATGTGTGTGGGTGTGTAAATGTGATTGTGCGTGTGTGTGTATTCTCTCTCATATCAAGAAAAAAAAGATTTAAGTAAAAAGAAGACGTTAAATCATACCTCCGACGGGACTCGAACCCGCAATCCCCGGCTTAGGAGGCCGGTGCCTTATCCATTGGGCCACGAAGGCAACTGCACGCGCTGTTGCTTTTCTTATACTTTAAACTAAAAAAAGCACAGGCCGTGCTGATTAATTGCTGCTGATTAATTGCATTAAGTATTATTTACTTTTACGTTGAAACATTTCCGAACTAAATCGTTTAATGAACATTACAAGAATAGGATTTTATCTTTTGTCTTTTTACTTCTAACTGTCATTAAACTGCGGCCACGCTGGGGCACCTCCTTTTACTCGAACAGACATCGGTCTGTTTTGCTAAATTACGGGGATGTAAATACACCAACGCCGGTTATCAGATGTTGCTGGGGGACAAATGCATGCACAAAGACAAACACAGACTCACACAAACATGTACATATACGACGGGCTTTTTCCAGTTTCCTTCTGCCAAATCCACTCACAAGGCTCTAGTTGGCTCGAGGCAATAAATAGTAGAAGCCACACGCAGTCGGACCGAATCCGGAACCATGTGGTTGGGAAGCAAGTTTCTTAGCACATATTCACGCCTGCGCGTATTGTTGGGAAAATGCCACAAACGGTTGGTAGCCAGACTGTGTAGTACACCGAGCGTTCTAGTCCAAGCTGTGACGTATGGTTACGTTTATATTCTTTGATTATCTCGGAATGGAGATAACCACAACCAAAATAAATACAACGAGTGAAGTTAGTCAACAGAGATAGAAACTGTTTAAGAAAGAGGCTGAGAAAAAAGAAAGAAAAGAAACTTTACCTCCGACGGGACTCGAACCCGCAATCCCCGGCTTAGGAGGCCGGTGCCTTATCCATTGGGCCACGGAGGCTTCTGTGTAAGCCATCCTTGTCTTTGTATTTAACATTAATGTTAAATAAGTTAAATTAAGAGGTATAATTGATTTGTAACTAAGAGACGGGATCGGTTGTCATGGATCGTTTAGTTCAATGGTGTAGAGCGCTCAGCTGGAATTTAAGAGATACAGAGTTCCATTCTCTGTAGCGGCTGCTTGCCCTCTTCCCCCACCCCCGTCTATGAAGGTGTTTTACCCGATTCTTTTATTTGTTTTCGCGGACCTTTGTGGTTTTCGTCACTGTTTACAGTTTTGATATGCCGATATCCCCCCACCACACCCTGATTATGTAAG
>NC_068982.1:189849933-189854763 GCF_001194135.2 Octopus bimaculoides | reverse complement strand
TCACTGTTTACAGTTTTGTTTCAATTATTTTCAAATTTGGTAAATGGATTAAGTTTTGTAAACTGATTATAAAAATGAAATTCATTTTCCCTATAAAACCATAATTAAGAAGTTATTAAAATTTTCAAAATTTGAGTATTTTAGCCAATCAGAAGCGAGTATTTTAGATATCACCGTGGCGAAAAAGTCTGTTTCTATAGTAACCAAAGATGTTGCGAATGCGCACACGGACTGCTATCTCTAGCAACTCCTGTTGGTCTGTTCGTTGTTCTTAAATATTTAATTTGCTCAGGAATGTTTTAATGTTAATTTTACTCGTGTATATTTTAATGTTTTGATTGTTATTTCTAGCAACTCCTGTTGGTTTGTTCGTAGCTTTTAAATATTTAATTTGATCGCAAATGTTTTCCTGCTTTTCACTGTTTGCTGTAGCTAGTTTACAGTTTTGATATGCCGATATCCCCCCACCACACCCTGATTATGTAAGAGGCAACGAATGCGCTGTTTTCTGATTAGCTGAAAATTCTGAGAGCTTTCAAACTTTGAACACCTGTAACATTTTCGCAAAGTTTTTCTGGAATAAATGAATAACAAATCCGGATTCAGCGTTAAAAATTATATCTATATGATGCATTACGAAATTTTTTAAAAGATAATTGTAAACCGTGACGAAAACCACAAAGATCCGTTTTCACAGCAATTCTTCTGCGTTCGAGACATACATCGAGATATCCGTCGTTTCGAAAATAAGTACCAGTGGATGTGACTTTAAAACATAAACAATTAACTCCAAATTATTCTGGTAAAGTATGAAAAAAAAAACCCAGAAAATTTTTGCTGTTTACTTTAAAAGAAAAAAGATGGAAAAATAATGTGACAATTACAACCAAGTATTCTTTCTTGCCTCAGTGAGAAAAAAAAAAAACAAAGAAAGGATTTTATAGAATGACGTTTCATCTCCGACGGAGACTCGAACCCGCATTACCCGGCTTATGAGGCCGTTGCCTTATCCACTGGGCCATGGAGGATTCTGAATTAACCGTCCTTGTCTTTATATTTAACGTTGATGTTATTTATGTATATATATTAATTTAAGAATTATAATTAACTTGTAACTAAGAGACGGGTTCGGTTGTCAAGGATCGTTTGACTCAGTTGAGTAGAGCGCTCAGCTGGAATTTAAGTGATGCAGAGTTCGATTCTGTGTAGCGCCAAATTAGCCTCTTTTTCTCGATTCTCTAATCTGTTTCTGCAACTATTCTGCGTTTGGGATTTCCGTCGTTTCTAAAATGTTAATTGTTATTTCGATTCACAAGTTTCTTGATAATCTTTGGTTTAGAGTGAAACGTATCTGCCCGATTGATAATGAAAGTAAAACAACCCAGAAAAATACAAAAATAGATTTTGGTGCCATCAATAAGTAAAACGAATATGGAAATGCTTAAATGTCATTATTACAGTTGACTTTGTCTTTAAAGATATAATTAACTTGAAGCTAAAAGACAGGGCCGACAAAACAAGTACCAGTTGGACGCTGGGGTCGATATAATCGACTTAGCCCTTGGGCCTTGTTCCAAAATATGACACCATTTTTATAGATTTTTTATCGTTACGTTCTGAGTTCAAGTTCCACCGAGGTCCAGTTTGCCTTTCATCCTTATAAGTACCAGTTGGGCCCTGGGGTCGATGTAATTGCTTATCCCCTTCCGCAAAGAACTGCTGGCCGTGTACCGAAATTTGAAACTATTATCACAGATTTCTTTAAGGTAGCGTGCTTGCAGAATCGTTAGCGTTTCGGACAAAATGTATAAAGACATTTATTCCGGCTTTTTATATTCTGAGTTCAAATACTGCTCAGGTCGACTTTGCCTTTCATTCTTTTGGAGTCGATGAAATAAGTACCAGTTGCGAACTGGGGTCGTTATCATCGGTTGCCCCACCCCCACCCCCACAGACACATACGCAATTTCAGGTGTTGTGTCTACAGTAGAAAGGATTATATTTTACTTATTTCAGTCACTAAACTGCAGCCATACTGGAGCACCGACTTGAAGAATTGTCTCGTGATTTGAACCAAAAATATTGGTTTCAAAATTCCGCACAGGGTCAACAATTTTACTTCAACCTCAGTATTCAACTGGTATGTATTTTATTCACCCGGGAAGGATGAAAAGCAAAGGCGACCTGGCCGAAATTTCCACTCCTAACGGAACGACGGACGAAATGCTGCTAAGCATTTTGTCTGGCGCAATAACGATTCTGCCAGTTCGCTGCCTTATTTGAACCAGGAATATTGGTTTGAAATTTTGGCACAATGTTAGCAATTTCAGGAAGGTGGGTAAGCCGGTCACATCCAGCCCTAATAACTGGTATTTGCTTTATCGATCCCAAAACTTTGAACCAGAAATATTGGCAGATGAAATCAAACACTAAAAGAGATCTAATCCAAAACGATGTTATCATATTCCGGATTGTTAGCTCACAAAAGTCTAAAGATTTATTGAGATTTATAATTAAAGATTTATTGAGATTTATAATTAAAGATTTATTGAGATTTATAATTGATAGAATCAACACATTTCAGATGAGTGATGCATCTTGTATTTTATAATTTGTGGTTGGAGGAAGAAAAAACTTCAGTACTGAGCAGACATATGTAGAGCAAGTAGAAGGAAGGAAATTAAATATTGTTTGACATGTTCCGATTGGTATAATCGGTAGAGCGTCTGATAAAATGCTTTGTGGCATATATTTGCAAACTCGGCGTTCTGAGTTCAAATTCTGCCGTGATTAGCTTCACCTTTCAGAGTCAATAAATAAGAACCATTCCTGAGTGGTTCGTTGACCGAACTGTAAACTCGTATATGATCGAATATTTTGCGGTATTTGTTCCAGCTCATTATTTTCTGGGTTCAAATCCCACCGTGGTTTGCTAAGGTGGTGGTAGTGTTAACCTATCGCTCTCCATACCACCTCTACCTTGCATAATGTTTACCAGAAATGGGCCAGGCTTCCGGTCTGACGATACTTTCTTCATTCACTCCTCCAATATGTCTTGGAGACCCTCTCTCCTGACTAACAGACTTCAAAAAATAAACAATTAACTCCAAATTACACTGCTAAAGGATGAAGAAATGACCACAGAAAATGATTGCTATCTAATTTAAAAGAAAAGTGGTTAAAAAAGATGTAGGAGGCAGTTCCAACCAAGTATGCTTTCCTGCCCCCACCTCATTGAGAAAAAACAAAGAAAAAATTCATCTTACAGAACGATTCTTTACCTCCGACGGGACTCGAACCCGCAATCCCCGGCTTAGGAGGCCGGTGCCTTATCCATAGGGCCACGGGGGCTACTGAATCAGTCACCCTTGTCTTTATATTTAATGTTAATCTTATATATATTAATTTAAGAGTTATAATTAGCTTGTAACTAAGGGACGGGATTGGTTGTCAAGGTTCGTTCAGTTCAATTGAGGAGAGCGCTCAGCTGGAATTTATGAGATTCAGAGTTCCATTCTCTGTAGCGGCTGCTCAGCCTCTTCCCCCACCCCCGTCTATGGAAGTATTTTACCCGATTTTTTGTTTCTTACGTTCGAGATTTCTCTTGAAACATATAACACACACATACACACACACGCGCGCGCAGTAAGCACACTCACACACACACACACACACACACACCAAGAGAGTGGATGGAAAAGAAACAGGGAGATGAGTGAATTATAAAGATGAGATATTTATGTGTATGTGTGTGTGTAAGTGTGAGTGTGTGTGCGTGCATGTGTGTATTCTCTCATATATCAAGAAAAAAAGATTTAAGTAAAGCAAAATTGTCAAATCATACCTCCGACGGGACTCGAACCCGCAATCCCCGGCTTAGGAGGCCGGTGCCGTATCCATTGGGCTACGGAGGCTAATGCATTTTCGCGTCTCTTTAGTTTTAATGTCAATGTAACATATATTGATTGTAGCATGATAATGAACTGGAATGTAATTATTGCTTCGGTTTAAACGTTTCTTAAGTAAATTAACCGTTTAACGTTTCTTAATTAGATTGATTGTTTTATATCATTCGTAAATTGTAAAAATTCTTTTTCTCCTGGTTTTACACTCCAGGTTTGACCCCGGTCTGGTGCCAATTAACTCTCCAGGCTTGACCCCGGTCTGGTGCTAATTTCCTTTATCTACGTTACATGAAAAATGAATGAGAGTATCGACCGTCTGTATACAGGGTGCAGCAAAACTCTTATACAATATTTTACAGATTGACAAACGCTTTAACCACAAATGCACGGAGTGCACTCGTCCAAACCTTGATGCTAACTATGGGAAATAAAAAAAAGACAAACGATAGAACATTAGTTATATGAAGATATTATTATCGTCTGCTTCACTTCATTATCGTCTGCTTTACCTTCACCAGCACCGTAAGATTCTTCAGTAACACCCTTTACAGCATAAATTGATCAAAACTTCGTGTCGATTGTCTGTGGACATTACGAACTGATAAAGGATAAAGGCCTTCCTTTTATTGATTTTTTTAAAAATAAAAATGTGAGGTCATACATTAGTGTGGAGAAATTTGGTTTATTCATTTTTCAATCAATAGGTGCTTTTTTTTTATCGTCCTTGGGAATATAAAACGGAAAGTTGGCGATGATGAGAGTTGAACTTAGAATGTCAAGAATCTAATTACAAAGAACAAGATGACGGCGAGTTGACATAATCTTAAACATCGAATAAATTAGGCAAAACTTTTATTCATGCAATATATGCGTGTTTATATATATATATATATATATATATATATATATATATATATATATATAT
>NC_068982.1:189846740-189849308 GCF_001194135.2 Octopus bimaculoides | reverse complement strand
CAAGGCTGTGAATAGTTTTCAGAACATTTATAAAGTGAAGTTCTTACAGCTGCTTCCGGGATATTTTATATATCCCTTCATCAGAGACGGTGCAAGAAAATGTTTAAGTAATAGTTATAATAGAGAAGATATGAAATACAGAGTGAAGTGGAGGAATGAAAACAGACGTGAGATATGTAAGGATATATATATATATATATTTATAAGTTTTTTATTCTCTCTCTGTTTATTTCTGTTCGTTTCTGTTGAAGAACGTAGGCTCGAAGCGTAAAAGACTTTCTCACCTTCCCGAGCGTTAAACTAATACACCTGTATTCGTCTTTTATTAAATTTCAACTATGTGTGGGTGTGTGTGTGTGTGTGTGTGTGTATGCATGTATGTACGTATGTATGCATGTATATATATATATAACATGCACACGCGCGCGCATACATATATATATATATATATATATATATGTATATATAAGTGTGTGTGTGTGTGTGTGTGTGTGTGTATGTGTGCGTGTACGCGACAAGCTTCTTCCAGTTTCCCCTCTGCCAAATTCACTCACAAGCTTTTGGATAGCCCGGAGCCATAGCAGAAGACACTTGCCCAAGTTGCCGCGCAGTAGGACTGAACTCGGAACCATGTAGATTGGGAAGTGAACTTCTTACCACACAAACACACCTGCGCTAAAATATAACACACACACACACACACCAAGAGAGAGTGGATGGAAGAGTTACAGGGAGAAGTGAGATGATTGAATTATAAAGATGAGATACTTGTGTGTGCGCGCGCATGCGCACGTGCATGCGTGTATTCTCCCCCCCATATCAACATTCGTTATTCAACGAGTTATCTATTTTGTTTTTTGTTGTTGTTTGTTGTTCCTTTTCAACGGCTTACCTGAAACTTAATCTCAAACTTATAAACGTGTTGATATTTTATAGAAACCGGGCCAAAACTTTGCTAATCCATTTTCATTCCTCATCAAATGCCATCACCTCGTTGGGTGACACAACTAAATTCGATCCAGCTTTTTCTGAAGCATAAACATATTCTGGTGACGACAACTGATGCCTCGTCCTCCATAAACACACAGCAAAATCTCCATTTCTGTTTTTTTCTCTTTTCAGCCGGGTTTATTCTGAGAGAGACAAAAGAGGAGATATTTAGTAAAAGAAAATGAAACGGAACTGATTGTAACAGATCTAAGATGAGTTTTTTTTCCAGTGTTTTACTGGTAGTTGGTGTATGGAGGCTCTTTAGAAGTGCTTCAACGGCAAACGGAGAAAATGTCGCACCGAGTTCGCAAACGACCTTGTAAGTTTTTTACTTCAAATGTATATAAATGTATGTAGGTATGTATGTGTGTATGTAGCAATAAGAAAATGGAGGGGAATAGGTGGTATTCATCAACTTGCAGACATTGTATTATGTCAATTTACCTCTTTATTTTTCAACTAAGAGGACAATAAAAACAATATACAAACACATATGACATTTTATGTCATATCAGTAATTAAAAATTAAAAAGGACATCTAGTGACCGAAGAAGGGACAACGTCTTACAGCTGTTTCAGCCTAGAGGTGACATGCCTCATTCTATTTATATATGTGTGTATGTATGTATGTATGTATGTATGTATGTATGTATGTATGCATGCATGCATGTATGTATGTATGTATGTATGCATGAATATATGTATGTGTGTATGTATGTATGTATATGTTGCTCCTTATGTGAGATCCTCTTAAGGTAAATAACGAAGTATTCTCTGTCTAACACAACCTCCAAGTTAACTTGGAGATTAGAACACTGCCTTTAGTCGAGCAAATCGACCCCAGGACGTATTTTTTGTAAGCCTACTACTTATTCTATCAATTTCTTTTGTCAAACCGCTAGGTTACGGGGGACGTAAACACACTAACATTGGTTGCCAAGCGATGTTCGGGTGACAAACAAACGCAGACATATACACACACACACATACATACATGCATACATACATACATACATACATACATACATACATATATGCATAAATACATACACACATATATACGACGGGCTGCTTTCAGTTTCCGTCTACCAAATCGACCCACAAGGCTTTAGTCGGCACGAGGCTATAACAAAAGACTCTTGCTCAAGGTGCCACGCAGTGGGACTGAACCCGGAACCATGTGGTTGGTAAGCAAGCTGCTTACTACACACCCACTCCTGCGCCTATACATACATACACACACACATACATACATACATACATACATATATGCATATATATACACACATACATACATACATACATACAAACATACAAACATACATACGAGAGAGTGCTGATAAGTATATAAGTATGTATATTTTTGCGTATATGCATGCACATATATGCATGCACATATATGCATGCACATACAGAAGTATATGTCCTTACCCAGCCGCAGCAGCAGCAGCAGCAGTAGTAGTAGTAGTAGTAGTAGTAGTAGTAGTAGTAGTGTCCTCTGACATCGTGCTAAGGAGGTCTGCAAATCAAAAGATATGCAATACGGTATTTGAAGGTAACGGTAATTTACGCACGCGC